>NC_134847.1:14340923-14637923 GCF_965363235.1 Mytilus galloprovincialis | reverse complement strand
TTAATTTAAAAAGTTTAATTCAAATTTTAAAAATAATTACACCATTGTTTTCCTTATTAAATTTGGAGCCTGTAGCCAAATTTCATCCATGAAACTTTAAAAATAAGCTGACAATTGCAGATTAAAATGTTCAAAACATGCTCTCTGACAGGAACGGGGACCCAATTATTTGCCCCATTGGAACGCATTGAAAATCATAGTAAATACATAGGGTCCTGTTCAATAAATAATTTTGATAGCCACCTTGGGACTTCTGGTTCATGTTAGGCATTCATTTAGAAGTGTCTAAGTGCAATCTCAGTGCCTCATGACCGGCATTCCGTTGCAAAATTTTGTTTTTATTGACAACAGGGTCAGTCTGTCTACTTCCGGGAAAGAATAAAGGCTAGAATTTAGGCAATTTACTCTATGTACTGACGCCAGATTACATTTAAATCAATCAAAATTTTTACAGAAATTCAAACTAGAAAGCCTACCCTTTCAAATAAAACTACATTCAGTTACAGAACTAGTGAAATAATAACACTACACAATTTATAACAAAAGTTATATATTTTTTTTAAGAACTACATTCGTGGGTACCGGACTGGTTGCCCTAACTGGGATCCTATTCCTGTCAGACTTTATTTTTTTTCCCAGACTTAAAACTGCACTTTTAAAATAAAGATATACATCTCAGTAGTTATTGTGCAAAGTTTCAAAAAATTTGATCAAACAGTTACAGAATTATAGATCCTTATCTATAACATCTCAAATACCAGAAAATTGATCGGAGAAAATCTTAAATTCATGAAGAAAATATGCTAAAAATCAGCAAAACTTTTTTATTTCAAGAGATATTTACATTCTGTAAATTGCATAAGGTAGACAAATTCATTCTTTGTATGGAAATCTAGTTGAAACCAAAATTTGTTTAAAAATAAATTAAAAATATTATTTTTTTCAATTAAAATTAAAAAATCTTCTGTTTTAAAGAATTACATATGCAAAACAAGCATACCCCATAAACAATGGTATAAAATATGAGACAAAGTCTTCAAATAGTCTGCTAAGTTCATTTAAAATACAATATAAGAGGCTAGATGCAGAGAAGTTCTCACTTGTAGCTAAAACCAGTCAAACAGCACCTCCTATAGTTTAACAGATGTGAAGGGAAATCCTTGATCTTCCTGACCGCCTAACGCTACTGTGCGTTGTTGTACTTTTGACTGCTCTAAATGTCCCACTAGTTCATATGTGTGTTCTCTTGGACACTGAAACTGTTGGTGGCTGGGATCCATGTACTTTAGTCCAAGTTCACCAACCTGAATATAGATAACAAAGACAAGTTAATAATGCAGGAACTTTTAAAAATGAAACTTAGGAAAGAAGCATTAATTAAAATGAAATTCAAACAGTGAAACTATTAAAAGAGCACTAAGTGTTTCCTTAACCAGAAGCAGATCTCCAAAAGTTCCAAAACCAAGGAAGATATAGCTCTATTCATTTACTGCTGAAATAGATACAGATAAAATTAACGGTCCTTTTAAGGACCATCAAAATCTTTAAAAGGGAGTCTTAAATTGTTGTACATTGAGTTTAAATTGCTTGTATAAGCTATATTATAGCCCTACCCCTTAAATATCTTCCAAAAAATGTAAAATTAGAGAGCCCCTGGCAAGTGTTTCTGAGTTCACACAATAATATGTGGCTATGTATGTGATGCGGCTCTAAATAAATGTTAGCTGGATTCGCACACAACTTTCATAACTGAACCGTGGCACTTAAATGATTTATTTAATAGCCACAATTTATCAAAAACTTATTAAAAACCTAAAACTGAAACTATGGGTTTATTTTCTGTTTCCAGGTCCCAGAAATAAGATATTAGAAAGAAATAAGCCCATATTTTCCATCTTTCACTGTCCCCTGATCCCATATAACACATTTATTATTTCTTTCCCTGTGACTTTTTCTAATACTATTTGCTGATATTTTTCAAAAATCCCTCCATTTTAACTTGCAAGTGTAGGAATACATATTACAGACAACTATGACCTTTCTGTGACCCCCTTTTAAACTTTAAATTGAAAAACAAACTTTTTTAAATTTCATAAATTTAAATTTCAATTTAATTTAAAAAGTTTAATTCAAATTTTAAAAATAATTACACCATTGTTTTCCTTATTAAATTTTGAAGCCTGTAGCCAAATTTCATCCATGAAACTTTAAAAATAAGCTGACAATTGCAGATTAAAATGTTCAAAACATGCTCTCTGACAGACTTTATTTTTTTTCCCAGACTTAAAACTGCACTTTTAAAATAAAGATATACATCTCAGTAGTTATTGTGCAAAGTTTCAAAAAATTTGATCAAACAGTTACAGAATTATAGATCCTTATCTATAACATCTCAAATACCAGAAAATTGATCGGAGAAAATCTTAAATTCATGAAGAAAATATGCTAAAAATCAGCAAAACTTTTTTATTTCAAGAGATATTTACATTCTGTAAATTGCATAAGGTAGACAAATTCATTCTTTGTATGGAAATCTAGTTGAAACCAAAATTTGTTTAAAAATAAATTAAAAATATTATTTTTTTCAATTAAAATTAAAAAATCTTCTGTTTTAAAGAATTACATATGCAAAACAAGCATACCCCATAAACAATGGTATAAAATATGAGACAAAGTCTTCAAATAGTCTGCTAAGTTCATTTAAAATACAATATAAGAGGCTAGATGCAGAGAAGTTCTCACTTGTAGCTAAAACCAGTCAAACAGCACCTCCTATAGTTTAACAGATGTGAAGGGAAATCCTTGATCTTCCTGACCGCCTAACGCTACTGTGCGTTGTTGTACTTTTGACTGCTCTAAATGTCCCACTAGTTCATATGTGTGTTCTCTTGGACACTGAAACTGTTGGTGGCTGGGATCCATGTACTTTAGTCCAAGTTCACCAACCTGAATATAGATAACAAAGACAAGTTAATAATGCAGGAACTTTTAAAAATGAAACTTAGGAAAGAAGCATTAATTAAAATGAAATTCAAACAGTGAAACTATTAAAAGAGCACTAAGTGTTTCCTTAACCAGAAGCAGATCTCCAAAAGTTCCAAAACCAAGGAAGATATAGCTCTATTCATTTACTGCTGAAATAGATACAGATAAAATTAACGGTCCTTTTAAGGACCATCAAAATCTTTAAAAGGGAGTCTTAAATTGTTGTACATTGAGTTTAAATTGCTTGTATAAGCTATATTATAGCCCTACCCCTTAAATATCTTCCAAAAAATGTAAAATTAGAGAGCCCCTGGCAAGTGTTTCTGAGTTCACACAATAATATGTGGCTATGTATGTGATGCGGCTCTAAATAAATGTTAGCTGGATTCGCACACAACTTTCATAACTGAACCGTGGCACTTAAATGATTTATTTAATAGCCACAATTTATCAAAAACTTATTAAAAACCTAAAACTGAAACTATGGGTTTATTTTCTGTTTCCAGGTCCCAGAAATAAGATATTAGAAAGAAATAAGCCCATATTTTCCATCTTTCACTGTCCCCTGATCCCATATAACACATTTATTATTTCTTTCCCTGTGACTTTTTCTAATACTATTTGCTGATATTTTTCAAAAATCCCTCCATTTTAACTTGCAAGTGTAGGAATACATATTACAGACAACTATGACCTTTCTGTGACCCCCTTTTAAACTTTAAATTGAAAAACAAACTTTTTTAAATTTCATAAATTTAAATTTCAATTTAATTTAAAAAGTTTAATTCAAATTTTAAAAATAATTACACCATTGTTTTCCTTATTAAATTTTGAAGCCTGTAGCCAAATTTCATCCATGAAACTTTAAAAATAAGCTGACAATTGCAGATTAAAATGTTCAAAACATGCTCTCTGACAGGAACGGGGACCCAATTATTTGCCCCATTGGAACGCATTGAAAATCATAGTAAATACATAGGGTCCTGTTCAATAAATAATTTTGATAGCCACCTTGGGACTTCTGGTTCATGTTAGGCATTCATTTAGAAGTGTCTAAGTGCAATCTCAGTGCCTCATGACCGGCATTCCGTTGCAAAATTTTGTTTTTATTGACAACAGGGTCAGTCTGTCTACTTCCGGGAAAGAATAAAGGCTAGAATTTAGGCAATTTACTCTATGTACTGACGCCAGATTACATTTAAATCAATCAAAATTTTTACAGAAATTCAAACTAGAAAGCCTACCCTTTCAAATAAAACTACATTCAGTTACAGAACTAGTGAAATAATAACACTACACAATTTATAACAAAAGTTATATATTTTTTTTAAGAACTACATTCGTGGGTACCGGACTGGTTGCCCTAACTGGGATCCTATTCCTGTCAGACTTTATTTTTTTTCCCAGACTTAAAACTGCACTTTTAAAATAAAGATATACATCTCAGTAGTTATTGTGCAAAGTTTCAAAAAATTTGATCAAACAGTTACAGAATTATAGATCCTTATCTATAACATCTCAAATACCAGAAAATTGATCGGAGAAAATCTTAAATTCATGAAGAAAATATGCTAAAAATCAGCAAAACTTTTTTATTTCAAGAGATATTTACATTCTGTAAATTGCATAAGGTAGACAAATTCATTCTTTGTATGGAAATCTAGTTGAAACCAAAATTTGTTTAAAAATAAATTAAAAATATTATTTTTTTCAATTAAAATTAAAAAATCTTCTGTTTTAAAGAATTACATATGCAAAACAAGCATACCCCATAAACAATGGTATAAAATATGAGACAAAGTCTTCAAATAGTCTGCTAAGTTCATTTAAAATACAATATAAGAGGCTAGATGCAGAGAAGTTCTCACTTGTAGCTAAAACCAGTCAAACAGCACCTCCTATAGTTTAACAGATGTGAAGGGAAATCCTTGATCTTCCTGACCGCCTAACGCTACTGTGCGTTGTTGTACTTTTGACTGCTCTAAATGTCCCACTAGTTCATATGTGTGTTCTCTTGGACACTGAAACTGTTGGTGGCTGGGATCCATGTACTTTAGTCCAAGTTCACCAACCTGAATATAGATAACAAAGACAAGTTAATAATGCAGGAACTTTTAAAAATGAAACTTAGGAAAGAAGCATTAATTAAAATGAAATTCAAACAGTGAAACTATTAAAAGAGCACTAAGTGTTTCCTTAACCAGAAGCAGATCTCCAAAAGTTCCAAAACCAAGGAAGATATAGCTCTATTCATTTACTGCTGAAATAGATACAGATAAAATTAACGGTCCTTTTAAGGACCATCAAAATCTTTAAAAGGGAGTCTTAAATTGTTGTACATTGAGTTTAAATTGCTTGTATAAGCTATATTATAGCCCTACCCCTTAAATATCTTCCAAAAAATGTAAAATTAGAGAGCCCCTGGCAAGTGTTTCTGAGTTCACACAATAATATGTGGCTATGTATGTGATGCGGCTCTAAATAAATGTTAGCTGGATTCGCACACAACTTTCATAACTGAACCGTGGCACTTAAATGATTTATTTAATAGCCACAATTTATCAAAAACTTATTAAAAACCTAAAACTGAAACTATGGGTTTATTTTCTGTTTCCAGGTCCCAGAAATAAGATATTAGAAAGAAATAAGCCCATATTTTCCATCTTTCACTGTCCCCTGATCCCATATAACACATTTATTATTTCTTTCCCTGTGACTTTTTCTAATACTATTTGCTGATATTTTTCAAAAATCCCTCCATTTTAACTTGCAAGTGTAGGAATACATATTACAGACAACTATGACCTTTCTGTGACCCCCTTTTAAACTTTAAATTGAAAAACAAACTTTTTTAAATTTCATAAATTTAAATTTCAATTTAATTTAAAAAGTTTAATTCAAATTTTAAAAATAATTACACCATTGTTTTCCTTATTAAATTTTGAAGCCTGTAGCCAAATTTCATCCATGAAACTTTAAAAATAAGCTGACAATTGCAGATTAAAATGTTCAAAACATGCTCTCTGACAGGAACGGGGACCCAATTATTTGCCCCATTGGAACGCATTGAAAATCATAGTAAATACATAGGGTCCTGTTCAATAAATAATTTTGATAGCCACCTTGGGACTTCTGGTTCATGTTAGGCATTCATTTAGAAGTGTCTAAGTGCAATCTCAGTGCCTCATGACCGGCATTCCGTTGCAAAATTTTGTTTTTATTGACAACAGGGTCAGTCTGTCTACTTCCGGGAAAGAATAAAGGCTAGAATTTAGGCAATTTACTCTATGTACTGACGCCAGATTACATTTAAATCAATCAAAATTTTTACAGAAATTCAAACTAGAAAGCCTACCCTTTCAAATAAAACTACATTCAGTTACAGAACTAGTGAAATAATAACACTACACAATTTATAACAAAAGTTATATATTTTTTTTAAGAACTACATTCGTGGGTACCGGACTGGTTGCCCTAACTGGGATCCTATTCCTGTCAGACTTTATTTTTTTTCCCAGACTTAAAACTGCACTTTTAAAATAAAGATATACATCTCAGTAGTTATTGTGCAAAGTTTCAAAAAATTTGATCAAACAGTTACAGAATTATAGATCCTTATCTATAACATCTCAAATACCAGAAAATTGATCGGAGAAAATCTTAAATTCATGAAGAAAATATGCTAAAAATCAGCAAAACTTTTTTATTTCAAGAGATATTTACATTCTGTAAATTGCATAAGGTAGACAAATTCATTCTTTGTATGGAAATCTAGTTGAAACCAAAATTTGTTTAAAAATAAATTAAAAATATTATTTTTTTCAATTAAAATTAAAAAATCTTCTGTTTTAAAGAATTACATATGCAAAACAAGCATACCCCATAAACAATGGTATAAAATATGAGACAAAGTCTTCAAATAGTCTGCTAAGTTCATTTAAAATACAATATAAGAGGCTAGATGCAGAGAAGTTCTCACTTGTAGCTAAAACCAGTCAAACAGCACCTCCTATAGTTTAACAGATGTGAAGGGAAATCCTTGATCTTCCTGACCGCCTAACGCTACTGTGCGTTGTTGTACTTTTGACTGCTCTAAATGTCCCACTAGTTCATATGTGTGTTCTCTTGGACACTGAAACTGTTGGTGGCTGGGATCCATGTACTTTAGTCCAAGTTCACCAACCTGAATATAGATAACAAAGACAAGTTAATAATGCAGGAACTTTTAAAAATGAAACTTAGGAAAGAAGCATTAATTAAAATGAAATTCAAACAGTGAAACTATTAAAAGAGCACTAAGTGTTTCCTTAACCAGAAGCAGATCTCCAAAAGTTCCAAAACCAAGGAAGATATAGCTCTATTCATTTACTGCTGAAATAGATACAGATAAAATTAACGGTCCTTTTAAGGACCATCAAAATCTTTAAAAGGGAGTCTTAAATTGTTGTACATTGAGTTTAAATTGCTTGTATAAGCTATATTATAGCCCTACCCCTTAAATATCTTCCAAAAAATGTAAAATTAGAGAGCCCCTGGCAAGTGTTTCTGAGTTCACACAATAATATGTGGCTATGTATGTGATGCGGCTCTAAATAAATGTTAGCTGGATTCGCACACAACTTTCATAACTGAACCGTGGCACTTAAATGATTTATTTAATAGCCACAATTTATCAAAAACTTATTAAAAACCTAAAACTGAAACTATGGGTTTATTTTCTGTTTCCAGGTCCCAGAAATAAGATATTAGAAAGAAATAAGCCCATATTTTCCATCTTTCACTGTCCCCTGATCCCATATAACACATTTATTATTTCTTTCCCTGTGACTTTTTCTAATACTATTTGCTGATATTTTTCAAAAATCCCTCCATTTTAACTTGCAAGTGTAGGAATACATATTACAGACAACTATGACCTTTCTGTGACCCCCTTTTAAACTTTAAATTGAAAAACAAACTTTTTTAAATTTCATAAATTTAAATTTCAATTTAATTTAAAAAGTTTAATTCAAATTTTAAAAATAATTACACCATTGTTTTCCTTATTAAATTTTGAAGCCTGTAGCCAAATTTCATCCATGAAACTTTAAAAATAAGCTGACAATTGCAGATTAAAATGTTCAAAACATGCTCTCTGACAGGAACGGGGACCCAATTATTTGCCCCATTGGAACGCATTGAAAATCATAGTAAATACATAGGGTCCTGTTCAATAAATAATTTTGATAGCCACCTTGGGACTTCTGGTTCATGTTAGGCATTCATTTAGAAGTGTCTAAGTGCAATCTCAGTGCCTCATGACCGGCATTCCGTTGCAAAATTTTGTTTTTATTGACAACAGGGTCAGTCTGTCTACTTCCGGGAAAGAATAAAGGCTAGAATTTAGGCAATTTACTCTATGTACTGACGCCAGATTACATTTAAATCAATCAAAATTTTTACAGAAATTCAAACTAGAAAGCCTACCCTTTCAAATAAAACTACATTCAGTTACAGAACTAGTGAAATAATAACACTACACAATTTATAACAAAAGTTATATATTTTTTTTAAGAACTACATTCGTGGGTACCGGACTGGTTGCCCTAACTGGGATCCTATTCCTGTCAGACTTTATTTTTTTTCCCAGACTTAAAACTGCACTTTTAAAATAAAGATATACATCTCAGTAGTTATTGTGCAAAGTTTCAAAAAATTTGATCAAACAGTTACAGAATTATAGATCCTTATCTATAACATCTCAAATACCAGAAAATTGATCGGAGAAAATCTTAAATTCATGAAGAAAATATGCTAAAAATCAGCAAAACTTTTTTATTTCAAGAGATATTTACATTCTGTAAATTGCATAAGGTAGACAAATTCATTCTTTGTATGGAAATCTAGTTGAAACCAAAATTTGTTTAAAAATAAATTAAAAATATTATTTTTTTCAATTAAAATTAAAAAATCTTCTGTTTTAAAGAATTACATATGCAAAACAAGCATACCCCATAAACAATGGTATAAAATATGAGACAAAGTCTTCAAATAGTCTGCTAAGTTCATTTAAAATACAATATAAGAGGCTAGATGCAGAGAAGTTCTCACTTGTAGCTAAAACCAGTCAAACAGCACCTCCTATAGTTTAACAGATGTGAAGGGAAATCCTTGATCTTCCTGACCGCCTAACGCTACTGTGCGTTGTTGTACTTTTGACTGCTCTAAATGTCCCACTAGTTCATATGTGTGTTCTCTTGGACACTGAAACTGTTGGTGGCTGGGATCCATGTACTTTAGTCCAAGTTCACCAACCTGAATATAGATAACAAAGACAAGTTAATAATGCAGGAACTTTTAAAAATGAAACTTAGGAAAGAAGCATTAATTAAAATGAAATTCAAACAGTGAAACTATTAAAAGAGCACTAAGTGTTTCCTTAACCAGAAGCAGATCTCCAAAAGTTCCAAAACCAAGGAAGATATAGCTCTATTCATTTACTGCTGAAATAGATACAGATAAAATTAACGGTCCTTTTAAGGACCATCAAAATCTTTAAAAGGGAGTCTTAAATTGTTGTACATTGAGTTTAAATTGCTTGTATAAGCTATATTATAGCCCTACCCCTTAAATATCTTCCAAAAAATGTAAAATTAGAGAGCCCCTGGCAAGTGTTTCTGAGTTCACACAATAATATGTGGCTATGTATGTGATGCGGCTCTAAATAAATGTTAGCTGGATTCGCACACAACTTTCATAACTGAACCGTGGCACTTAAATGATTTATTTAATAGCCACAATTTATCAAAAACTTATTAAAAACCTAAAACTGAAACTATGGGTTTATTTTCTGTTTCCAGGTCCCAGAAATAAGATATTAGAAAGAAATAAGCCCATATTTTCCATCTTTCACTGTCCCCTGATCCCATATAACACATTTATTATTTCTTTCCCTGTGACTTTTTCTAATACTATTTGCTGATATTTTTCAAAAATCCCTCCATTTTAACTTGCAAGTGTAGGAATACATATTACAGACAACTATGACCTTTCTGTGACCCCCTTTTAAACTTTAAATTGAAAAACAAACTTTTTTAAATTTCATAAATTTAAATTTCAATTTAATTTAAAAAGTTTAATTCAAATTTTAAAAATAATTACACCATTGTTTTCCTTATTAAATTTTGAAGCCTGTAGCCAAATTTCATCCATGAAACTTTAAAAATAAGCTGACAATTGCAGATTAAAATGTTCAAAACATGCTCTCTGACAGGAACGGGGACCCAATTATTTGCCCCATTGGAACGCATTGAAAATCATAGTAAATACATAGGGTCCTGTTCAATAAATAATTTTGATAGCCACCTTGGGACTTCTGGTTCATGTTAGGCATTCATTTAGAAGTGTCTAAGTGCAATCTCAGTGCCTCATGACCGGCATTCCGTTGCAAAATTTTGTTTTTATTGACAACAGGGTCAGTCTGTCTACTTCCGGGAAAGAATAAAGGCTAGAATTTAGGCAATTTACTCTATGTACTGACGCCAGATTACATTTAAATCAATCAAAATTTTTACAGAAATTCAAACTAGAAAGCCTACCCTTTCAAATAAAACTACATTCAGTTACAGAACTAGTGAAATAATAACACTACACAATTTATAACAAAAGTTATATATTTTTTTTAAGAACTACATTCGTGGGTACCGGACTGGTTGCCCTAACTGGGATCCTATTCCTGTCAGACTTTATTTTTTTTCCCAGACTTAAAACTGCACTTTTAAAATAAAGATATACATCTCAGTAGTTATTGTGCAAAGTTTCAAAAAATTTGATCAAACAGTTACAGAATTATAGATCCTTATCTATAACATCTCAAATACCAGAAAATTGATCGGAGAAAATCTTAAATTCATGAAGAAAATATGCTAAAAATCAGCAAAACTTTTTTATTTCAAGAGATATTTACATTCTGTAAATTGCATAAGGTAGACAAATTCATTCTTTGTATGGAAATCTAGTTGAAACCAAAATTTGTTTAAAAATAAATTAAAAATATTATTTTTTTCAATTAAAATTAAAAAATCTTCTGTTTTAAAGAATTACATATGCAAAACAAGCATACCCCATAAACAATGGTATAAAATATGAGACAAAGTCTTCAAATAGTCTGCTAAGTTCATTTAAAATACAATATAAGAGGCTAGATGCAGAGAAGTTCTCACTTGTAGCTAAAACCAGTCAAACAGCACCTCCTATAGTTTAACAGATGTGAAGGGAAATCCTTGATCTTCCTGACCGCCTAACGCTACTGTGCGTTGTTGTACTTTTGACTGCTCTAAATGTCCCACTAGTTCATATGTGTGTTCTCTTGGACACTGAAACTGTTGGTGGCTGGGATCCATGTACTTTAGTCCAAGTTCACCAACCTGAATATAGATAACAAAGACAAGTTAATAATGCAGGAACTTTTAAAAATGAAACTTAGGAAAGAAGCATTAATTAAAATGAAATTCAAACAGTGAAACTATTAAAAGAGCACTAAGTGTTTCCTTAACCAGAAGCAGATCTCCAAAAGTTCCAAAACCAAGGAAGATATAGCTCTATTCATTTACTGCTGAAATAGATACAGATAAAATTAACGGTCCTTTTAAGGACCATCAAAATCTTTAAAAGGGAGTCTTAAATTGTTGTACATTGAGTTTAAATTGCTTGTATAAGCTATATTATAGCCCTACCCCTTAAATATCTTCCAAAAAATGTAAAATTAGAGAGCCCCTGGCAAGTGTTTCTGAGTTCACACAATAATATGTGGCTATGTATGTGATGCGGCTCTAAATAAATGTTAGCTGGATTCGCACACAACTTTCATAACTGAACCGTGGCACTTAAATGATTTATTTAATAGCCACAATTTATCAAAAACTTATTAAAAACCTAAAACTGAAACTATGGGTTTATTTTCTGTTTCCAGGTCCCAGAAATAAGATATTAGAAAGAAATAAGCCCATATTTTCCATCTTTCACTGTCCCCTGATCCCATATAACACATTTATTATTTCTTTCCCTGTGACTTTTTCTAATACTATTTGCTGATATTTTTCAAAAATCCCTCCATTTTAACTTGCAAGTGTAGGAATACATATTACAGACAACTATGACCTTTCTGTGACCCCCTTTTAAACTTTAAATTGAAAAACAAACTTTTTTAAATTTCATAAATTTAAATTTCAATTTAATTTAAAAAGTTTAATTCAAATTTTAAAAATAATTACACCATTGTTTTCCTTATTAAATTTTGAAGCCTGTAGCCAAATTTCATCCATGAAACTTTAAAAATAAGCTGACAATTGCAGATTAAAATGTTCAAAACATGCTCTCTGACAGGAACGGGGACCCAATTATTTGCCCCATTGGAACGCATTGAAAATCATAGTAAATACATAGGGTCCTGTTCAATAAATAATTTTGATAGCCACCTTGGGACTTCTGGTTCATGTTAGGCATTCATTTAGAAGTGTCTAAGTGCAATCTCAGTGCCTCATGACCGGCATTCCGTTGCAAAATTTTGTTTTTATTGACAACAGGGTCAGTCTGTCTACTTCCGGGAAAGAATAAAGGCTAGAATTTAGGCAATTTACTCTATGTACTGACGCCAGATTACATTTAAATCAATCAAAATTTTTACAGAAATTCAAACTAGAAAGCCTACCCTTTCAAATAAAACTACATTCAGTTACAGAACTAGTGAAATAATAACACTACACAATTTATAACAAAAGTTATATATTTTTTTTAAGAACTACATTCGTGGGTACCGGACTGGTTGCCCTAACTGGGATCCTATTCCTGTCAGACTTTATTTTTTTTCCCAGACTTAAAACTGCACTTTTAAAATAAAGATATACATCTCAGTAGTTATTGTGCAAAGTTTCAAAAAATTTGATCAAACAGTTACAGAATTATAGATCCTTATCTATAACATCTCAAATACCAGAAAATTGATCGGAGAAAATCTTAAATTCATGAAGAAAATATGCTAAAAATCAGCAAAACTTTTTTATTTCAAGAGATATTTACATTCTGTAAATTGCATAAGGTAGACAAATTCATTCTTTGTATGGAAATCTAGTTGAAACCAAAATTTGTTTAAAAATAAATTAAAAATATTATTTTTTTCAATTAAAATTAAAAAATCTTCTGTTTTAAAGAATTACATATGCAAAACAAGCATACCCCATAAACAATGGTATAAAATATGAGACAAAGTCTTCAAATAGTCTGCTAAGTTCATTTAAAATACAATATAAGAGGCTAGATGCAGAGAAGTTCTCACTTGTAGCTAAAACCAGTCAAACAGCACCTCCTATAGTTTAACAGATGTGAAGGGAAATCCTTGATCTTCCTGACCGCCTAACGCTACTGTGCGTTGTTGTACTTTTGACTGCTCTAAATGTCCCACTAGTTCATATGTGTGTTCTCTTGGACACTGAAACTGTTGGTGGCTGGGATCCATGTACTTTAGTCCAAGTTCACCAACCTGAATATAGATAACAAAGACAAGTTAATAATGCAGGAACTTTTAAAAATGAAACTTAGGAAAGAAGCATTAATTAAAATGAAATTCAAACAGTGAAACTATTAAAAGAGCACTAAGTGTTTCCTTAACCAGAAGCAGATCTCCAAAAGTTCCAAAACCAAGGAAGATATAGCTCTATTCATTTACTGCTGAAATAGATACAGATAAAATTAACGGTCCTTTTAAGGACCATCAAAATCTTTAAAAGGGAGTCTTAAATTGTTGTACATTGAGTTTAAATTGCTTGTATAAGCTATATTATAGCCCTACCCCTTAAATATCTTCCAAAAAATGTAAAATTAGAGAGCCCCTGGCAAGTGTTTCTGAGTTCACACAATAATATGTGGCTATGTATGTGATGCGGCTCTAAATAAATGTTAGCTGGATTCGCACACAACTTTCATAACTGAACCGTGGCACTTAAATGATTTATTTAATAGCCACAATTTATCAAAAACTTATTAAAAACCTAAAACTGAAACTATGGGTTTATTTTCTGTTTCCAGGTCCCAGAAATAAGATATTAGAAAGAAATAAGCCCATATTTTCCATCTTTCACTGTCCCCTGATCCCATATAACACATTTATTATTTCTTTCCCTGTGACTTTTTCTAATACTATTTGCTGATATTTTTCAAAAATCCCTCCATTTTAACTTGCAAGTGTAGGAATACATATTACAGACAACTATGACCTTTCTGTGACCCCCTTTTAAACTTTAAATTGAAAAACAAACTTTTTTAAATTTCATAAATTTAAATTTCAATTTAATTTAAAAAGTTTAATTCAAATTTTAAAAATAATTACACCATTGTTTTCCTTATTAAATTTTGAAGCCTGTAGCCAAATTTCATCCATGAAACTTTAAAAATAAGCTGACAATTGCAGATTAAAATGTTCAAAACATGCTCTCTGACAGGAACGGGGACCCAATTATTTGCCCCATTGGAACGCATTGAAAATCATAGTAAATACATAGGGTCCTGTTCAATAAATAATTTTGATAGCCACCTTGGGACTTCTGGTTCATGTTAGGCATTCATTTAGAAGTGTCTAAGTGCAATCTCAGTGCCTCATGACCGGCATTCCGTTGCAAAATTTTGTTTTTATTGACAACAGGGTCAGTCTGTCTACTTCCGGGAAAGAATAAAGGCTAGAATTTAGGCAATTTACTCTATGTACTGACGCCAGATTACATTTAAATCAATCAAAATTTTTACAGAAATTCAAACTAGAAAGCCTACCCTTTCAAATAAAACTACATTCAGTTACAGAACTAGTGAAATAATAACACTACACAATTTATAACAAAAGTTATATATTTTTTTTAAGAACTACATTCGTGGGTACCGGACTGGTTGCCCTAACTGGGATCCTATTCCTGTCAGACTTTATTTTTTTTCCCAGACTTAAAACTGCACTTTTAAAATAAAGATATACATCTCAGTAGTTATTGTGCAAAGTTTCAAAAAATTTGATCAAACAGTTACAGAATTATAGATCCTTATCTATAACATCTCAAATACCAGAAAATTGATCGGAGAAAATCTTAAATTCATGAAGAAAATATGCTAAAAATCAGCAAAACTTTTTTATTTCAAGAGATATTTACATTCTGTAAATTGCATAAGGTAGACAAATTCATTCTTTGTATGGAAATCTAGTTGAAACCAAAATTTGTTTAAAAATAAATTAAAAATATTATTTTTTTCAATTAAAATTAAAAAATCTTCTGTTTTAAAGAATTACATATGCAAAACAAGCATACCCCATAAACAATGGTATAAAATATGAGACAAAGTCTTCAAATAGTCTGCTAAGTTCATTTAAAATACAATATAAGAGGCTAGATGCAGAGAAGTTCTCACTTGTAGCTAAAACCAGTCAAACAGCACCTCCTATAGTTTAACAGATGTGAAGGGAAATCCTTGATCTTCCTGACCGCCTAACGCTACTGTGCGTTGTTGTACTTTTGACTGCTCTAAATGTCCCACTAGTTCATATGTGTGTTCTCTTGGACACTGAAACTGTTGGTGGCTGGGATCCATGTACTTTAGTCCAAGTTCACCAACCTGAATATAGATAACAAAGACAAGTTAATAATGCAGGAACTTTTAAAAATGAAACTTAGGAAAGAAGCATTAATTAAAATGAAATTCAAACAGTGAAACTATTAAAAGAGCACTAAGTGTTTCCTTAACCAGAAGCAGATCTCCAAAAGTTCCAAAACCAAGGAAGATATAGCTCTATTCATTTACTGCTGAAATAGATACAGATAAAATTAACGGTCCTTTTAAGGACCATCAAAATCTTTAAAAGGGAGTCTTAAATTGTTGTACATTGAGTTTAAATTGCTTGTATAAGCTATATTATAGCCCTACCCCTTAAATATCTTCCAAAAAATGTAAAATTAGAGAGCCCCTGGCAAGTGTTTCTGAGTTCACACAATAATATGTGGCTATGTATGTGATGCGGCTCTAAATAAATGTTAGCTGGATTCGCACACAACTTTCATAACTGAACCGTGGCACTTAAATGATTTATTTAATAGCCACAATTTATCAAAAACTTATTAAAAACCTAAAACTGAAACTATGGGTTTATTTTCTGTTTCCAGGTCCCAGAAATAAGATATTAGAAAGAAATAAGCCCATATTTTCCATCTTTCACTGTCCCCTGATCCCATATAACACATTTATTATTTCTTTCCCTGTGACTTTTTCTAATACTATTTGCTGATATTTTTCAAAAATCCCTCCATTTTAACTTGCAAGTGTAGGAATACATATTACAGACAACTATGACCTTTCTGTGACCCCCTATTAAACTTTAAATTGAAAAACAAACTTTTTTAAATTTCATAAATTTAAATTTCAATTTAATTTAAAAAGTTTAATTCAAATTTTAAAAATAATTACACCATTGTTTTCCTTATTAAATTTTGAAGCCTGTAGCCAAATTTCATCCATGAAACTTTAAAAATAAGCTGACAATTGCAGATTAAAATGTTCAAAACATGCTCTCTGACAGGAACGGGGACCCAATTATTTGCCCCATTGGAACGCATTGAAAATCATAGTAAATACATAGGGTCCTGTTCAATAAATAATTTTGATAGCCACCTTGGGACTTCTGGTTCATGTTAGGCATTCATTTAGAAGTGTCTAAGTGCAATCTCAGTGCCTCATGACCGGCATTCCGTTGCAAAATTTTGTTTTTATTGACAACAGGGTCAGTCTGTCTACTTCCGGGAAAGAATAAAGGCTAGAATTTAGGCAATTTACTCTATGTACTGACGCCAGATTACATTTAAATCAATCAAAATTTTTACAGAAATTCAAACTAGAAAGCCTACCCTTTCAAATAAAACTACATTCAGTTACAGAACTAGTGAAATAATAACACTACACAATTTATAACAAAAGTTATATATTTTTTTTAAGAACTACATTCGTGGGTACCGGACTGGTTGCCCTAACTGGGATCCTATTCCTGTCAGACTTTATTTTTTTTCCCAGACTTAAAACTGCACTTTTAAAATAAAGATATACATCTCAGTAGTTATTGTGCAAAGTTTCAAAAAATTTGATCAAACAGTTACAGAATTATAGATCCTTATCTATAACATCTCAAATACCAGAAAATTGATCGGAGAAAATCTTAAATTCATGAAGAAAATATGCTAAAAATCAGCAAAACTTTTTTATTTCAAGAGATATTTACATTCTGTAAATTGCATAAGGTAGACAAATTCATTCTTTGTATGGAAATCTAGTTGAAACCAAAATTTGTTTAAAAATAAATTAAAAATATTATTTTTTTCAATTAAAATTAAAAAATCTTCTGTTTTAAAGAATTACATATGCAAAACAAGCATACCCCATAAACAATGGTATAAAATATGAGACAAAGTCTTCAAATAGTCTGCTAAGTTCATTTAAAATACAATATAAGAGGCTAGATGCAGAGAAGTTCTCACTTGTAGCTAAAACCAGTCAAACAGCACCTCCTATAGTTTAACAGATGTGAAGGGAAATCCTTGATCTTCCTGACCGCCTAACGCTACTGTGCGTTGTTGTACTTTTGACTGCTCTAAATGTCCCACTAGTTCATATGTGTGTTCTCTTGGACACTGAAACTGTTGGTGGCTGGGATCCATGTACTTTAGTCCAAGTTCACCAACCTGAATATAGATAACAAAGACAAGTTAATAATGCAGGAACTTTTAAAAATGAAACTTAGGAAAGAAGCATTAATTAAAATGAAATTCAAACAGTGAAACTATTAAAAGAGCACTAAGTGTTTCCTTAACCAGAAGCAGATCTCCAAAAGTTCCAAAACCAAGGAAGATATAGCTCTATTCATTTACTGCTGAAATAGATACAGATAAAATTAACGGTCCTTTTAAGGACCATCAAAATCTTTAAAAGGGAGTCTTAAATTGTTGTACATTGAGTTTAAATTGCTTGTATAAGCTATATTATAGCCCTACCCCTTAAATATCTTCCAAAAAATGTAAAATTAGAGAGCCCCTGGCAAGTGTTTCTGAGTTCACACAATAATATGTGGCTATGTATGTGATGCGGCTCTAAATAAATGTTAGCTGGATTCGCACACAACTTTCATAACTGAACCGTGGCACTTAAATGATTTATTTAATAGCCACAATTTATCAAAAACTTATTAAAAACCTAAAACTGAAACTATGGGTTTATTTTCTGTTTCCAGGTCCCAGAAATAAGATATTAGAAAGAAATAAGCCCATATTTTCCATCTTTCACTGTCCCCTGATCCCATATAACACATTTATTATTTCTTTCCCTGTGACTTTTTCTAATACTATTTGCTGATATTTTTCAAAAATCCCTCCATTTTAACTTGCAAGTGTAGGAATACATATTACAGACAACTATGACCTTTCTGTGACCCCCTATTAAACTTTAAATTGAAAAACAAACTTTTTTAAATTTCATAAATTTAAATTTCAATTTAATTTAAAAAGTTTAATTCAAATTTTAAAAATAATTACACCATTGTTTTCCTTATTAAATTTTGAAGCCTGTAGCCAAATTTCATCCATGAAACTTTAAAAATAAGCTGACAATTGCAGATTAAAATGTTCAAAACATGCTCTCTGACAGGAACGGGGACCCAATTATTTGCCCCATTGGAACGCATTGAAAATCATAGTAAATACATAGGGTCCTGTTCAATAAATAATTTTGATAGCCACCTTGGGACTTCTGGTTCATGTTAGGCATTCATTTAGAAGTGTCTAAGTGCAATCTCAGTGCCTCATGACCGGCATTCCGTTGCAAAATTTTGTTTTTATTGACAACAGGGTCAGTCTGTCTACTTCCGGGAAAGAATAAAGGCTAGAATTTAGGCAATTTACTCTATGTACTGACGCCAGATTACATTTAAATCAATCAAAATTTTTACAGAAATTCAAACTAGAAAGCCTACCCTTTCAAATAAAACTACATTCAGTTACAGAACTAGTGAAATAATAACACTACACAATTTATAACAAAAGTTATATATTTTTTTTAAGAACTACATTCGTGGGTACCGGACTGGTTGCCCTAACTGGGATCCTATTCCTGTCAGACTTTATTTTTTTTCCCAGACTTAAAACTGCACTTTTAAAATAAAGATATACATCTCAGTAGTTATTGTGCAAAGTTTCAAAAAATTTGATCAAACAGTTACAGAATTATAGATCCTTATCTATAACATCTCAAATACCAGAAAATTGATCGGAGAAAATCTTAAATTCATGAAGAAAATATGCTAAAAATCAGCAAAACTTTTTTATTTCAAGAGATATTTACATTCTGTAAATTGCATAAGGTAGACAAATTCATTCTTTGTATGGAAATCTAGTTGAAACCAAAATTTGTTTAAAAATAAATTAAAAATATTATTTTTTTCAATTAAAATTAAAAAATCTTCTGTTTTAAAGAATTACATATGCAAAACAAGCATACCCCATAAACAATGGTATAAAATATGAGACAAAGTCTTCAAATAGTCTGCTAAGTTCATTTAAAATACAATATAAGAGGCTAGATGCAGAGAAGTTCTCACTTGTAGCTAAAACCAGTCAAACAGCACCTCCTATAGTTTAACAGATGTGAAGGGAAATCCTTGATCTTCCTGACCGCCTAACGCTACTGTGCGTTGTTGTACTTTTGACTGCTCTAAATGTCCCACTAGTTCATATGTGTGTTCTCTTGGACACTGAAACTGTTGGTGGCTGGGATCCATGTACTTTAGTCCAAGTTCACCAACCTGAATATAGATAACAAAGACAAGTTAATAATGCAGGAACTTTTAAAAATGAAACTTAGGAAAGAAGCATTAATTAAAATGAAATTCAAACAGTGAAACTATTAAAAGAGCACTAAGTGTTTCCTTAACCAGAAGCAGATCTCCAAAAGTTCCAAAACCAAGGAAGATATAGCTCTATTCATTTACTGCTGAAATAGATACAGATAAAATTAACGGTCCTTTTAAGGACCATCAAAATCTTTAAAAGGGAGTCTTAAATTGTTGTACATTGAGTTTAAATTGCTTGTATAAGCTATATTATAGCCCTACCCCTTAAATATCTTCCAAAAAATGTAAAATTAGAGAGCCCCTGGCAAGTGTTTCTGAGTTCACACAATAATATGTGGCTATGTATGTGATGCGGCTCTAAATAAATGTTAGCTGGATTCGCACACAACTTTCATAACTGAACCGTGGCACTTAAATGATTTATTTAATAGCCACAATTTATCAAAAACTTATTAAAAACCTAAAACTGAAACTATGGGTTTATTTTCTGTTTCCAGGTCCCAGAAATAAGATATTAGAAAGAAATAAGCCCATATTTTCCATCTTTCACTGTCCCCTGATCCCATATAACACATTTATTATTTCTTTCCCTGTGACTTTTTCTAATACTATTTGCTGATATTTTTCAAAAATCCCTCCATTTTAACTTGCAAGTGTAGGAATACATATTACAGACAACTATGACCTTTCTGTGACCCCCTTTTAAACTTTAAATTGAAAAACAAACTTTTTTAAATTTCATAAATTTAAATTTCAATTTAATTTAAAAAGTTTAATTCAAATTTTAAAAATAATTACACCATTGTTTTCCTTATTAAATTTTGAAGCCTGTAGCCAAATTTCATCCATGAAACTTTAAAAATAAGCTGACAATTGCAGATTAAAATGTTCAAAACATGCTCTCTGACAGGAACGGGGACCCAATTATTTGCCCCATTGGAACGCATTGAAAATCATAGTAAATACATAGGGTCCTGTTCAATAAATAATTTTGATAGCCACCTTGGGACTTCTGGTTCATGTTAGGCATTCATTTAGAAGTGTCTAAGTGCAATCTCAGTGCCTCATGACCGGCATTCCGTTGCAAAATTTTGTTTTTATTGACAACAGGGTCAGTCTGTCTACTTCCGGGAAAGAATAAAGGCTAGAATTTAGGCAATTTACTCTATGTACTGACGCCAGATTACATTTAAATCAATCAAAATTTTTACAGAAATTCAAACTAGAAAGCCTACCCTTTCAAATAAAACTACATTCAGTTACAGAACTAGTGAAATAATAACACTACACAATTTATAACAAAAGTTAT
Source organism: Mytilus galloprovincialis (assembly GCF_965363235.1). Taxonomy (NCBI): domain Eukaryota; kingdom Metazoa; phylum Mollusca; class Bivalvia; order Mytilida; family Mytilidae; genus Mytilus; species Mytilus galloprovincialis. The sequence goes on along the minus strand of NC_134847.1, from coordinate 14,616,732 downwards.
ATATTTTTTTTAAGAACTACATTCGTGGGTACCGGACTGGTTGCCCTAACTGGGATCCTATTCCTGTCAGACTTTATTTTTTTTCCCAGACTTAAAACTGCACTTTTAAAATAAAGATATACATCTCAGTAGTTATTGTGCAAAGTTTCAAAAAATTTGATCAAACAGTTACAGAATTATAGATCCTTATCTATAACATCTCAAATACCAGAAAATTGATCGGAGAAAATCTTAAATTCATGAAGAAAATATGCTAAAAATCAGCAAAACTTTTTTATTTCAAGAGATATTTACATTCTGTAAATTGCATAAGGTAGACAAATTCATTCTTTGTATGGAAATCTAGTTGAAACCAAAATTTGTTTAAAAATAAATTAAAAATATTATTTTTTTCAATTAAAATTAAAAAATCTTCTGTTTTAAAGAATTACATATGCAAAACAAGCATACCCCATAAACAATGGTATAAAATATGAGACAAAGTCTTCAAATAGTCTGCTAAGTTCATTTAAAATACAATATAAGAGGCTAGATGCAGAGAAGTTCTCACTTGTAGCTAAAACCAGTCAAACAGCACCTCCTATAGTTTAACAGATGTGAAGGGAAATCCTTGATCTTCCTGACCGCCTAACGCTACTGTGCGTTGTTGTACTTTTGACTGCTCTAAATGTCCCACTAGTTCATATGTGTGTTCTCTTGGACACTGAAACTGTTGGTGGCTGGGATCCATGTACTTTAGTCCAAGTTCACCAACCTGAATATAGATAACAAAGACAAGTTAATAATGCAGGAACTTTTAAAAATGAAACTTAGGAAAGAAGCATTAATTAAAATGAAATTCAAACAGTGAAACTATTAAAAGAGCACTAAGTGTTTCCTTAACCAGAAGCAGATCTCCAAAAGTTCCAAAACCAAGGAAGATATAGCTCTATTCATTTACTGCTGAAATAGATACAGATAAAATTAACGGTCCTTTTAAGGACCATCAAAATCTTTAAAAGGGAGTCTTAAATTGTTGTACATTGAGTTTAAATTGCTTGTATAAGCTATATTATAGCCCTACCCCTTAAATATCTTCCAAAAAATGTAAAATTAGAGAGCCCCTGGCAAGTGTTTCTGAGTTCACACAATAATATGTGGCTATGTATGTGATGCGGCTCTAAATAAATGTTAGCTGGATTCGCACACAACTTTCATAACTGAACCGTGGCACTTAAATGATTTATTTAATAGCCACAATTTATCAAAAACTTATTAAAAACCTAAAACTGAAACTATGGGTTTATTTTCTGTTTCCAGGTCCCAGAAATAAGATATTAGAAAGAAATAAGCCCATATTTTCCATCTTTCACTGTCCCCTGATCCCATATAACACATTTATTATTTCTTTCCCTGTGACTTTTTCTAATACTATTTGCTGATATTTTTCAAAAATCCCTCCATTTTAACTTGCAAGTGTAGGAATACATATTACAGACAACTATGACCTTTCTGTGACCCCCTATTAAACTTTAAATTGAAAAACAAACTTTTTTAAATTTCATAAATTTAAATTTCAATTTAATTTAAAAAGTTTAATTCAAATTTTAAAAATAATTACACCATTGTTTTCCTTATTAAATTTTGAAGCCTGTAGCCAAATTTCATCCATGAAACTTTAAAAATAAGCTGACAATTGCAGATTAAAATGTTCAAAACATGCTCTCTGACAGGAACGGGGACCCAATTATTTGCCCCATTGGAACGCATTGAAAATCATAGTAAATACATAGGGTCCTGTTCAATAAATAATTTTGATAGCCACCTTGGGACTTCTGGTTCATGTTAGGCATTCATTTAGAAGTGTCTAAGTGCAATCTCAGTGCCTCATGACCGGCATTCCGTTGCAAAATTTTGTTTTTATTGACAACAGGGTCAGTCTGTCTACTTCCGGGAAAGAATAAAGGCTAGAATTTAGGCAATTTACTCTATGTACTGACGCCAGATTACATTTAAATCAATCAAAATTTTTACAGAAATTCAAACTAGAAAGCCTACCCTTTCAAATAAAACTACATTCAGTTACAGAACTAGTGAAATAATAACACTACACAATTTATAACAAAAGTTATATATTTTTTTTAAGAACTACATTCGTGGGTACCGGACTGGTTGCCCTAACTGGGATCCTATTCCTGTCAGACTTTATTTTTTTTCCCAGACTTAAAACTGCACTTTTAAAATAAAGATATACATCTCAGTAGTTATTGTGCAAAGTTTCAAAAAATTTGATCAAACAGTTACAGAATTATAGATCCTTATCTATAACATCTCAAATACCAGAAAATTGATCGGAGAAAATCTTAAATTCATGAAGAAAATATGCTAAAAATCAGCAAAACTTTTTTATTTCAAGAGATATTTACATTCTGTAAATTGCATAAGGTAGACAAATTCATTCTTTGTATGGAAATCTAGTTGAAACCAAAATTTGTTTAAAAATAAATTAAAAATATTATTTTTTTCAATTAAAATTAAAAAATCTTCTGTTTTAAAGAATTACATATGCAAAACAAGCATACCCCATAAACAATGGTATAAAATATGAGACAAAGTCTTCAAATAGTCTGCTAAGTTCATTTAAAATACAATATAAGAGGCTAGATGCAGAGAAGTTCTCACTTGTAGCTAAAACCAGTCAAACAGCACCTCCTATAGTTTAACAGATGTGAAGGGAAATCCTTGATCTTCCTGACCGCCTAACGCTACTGTGCGTTGTTGTACTTTTGACTGCTCTAAATGTCCCACTAGTTCATATGTGTGTTCTCTTGGACACTGAAACTGTTGGTGGCTGGGATCCATGTACTTTAGTCCAAGTTCACCAACCTGAATATAGATAACAAAGACAAGTTAATAATGCAGGAACTTTTAAAAATGAAACTTAGGAAAGAAGCATTAATTAAAATGAAATTCAAACAGTGAAACTATTAAAAGAGCACTAAGTGTTTCCTTAACCAGAAGCAGATCTCCAAAAGTTCCAAAACCAAGGAAGATATAGCTCTATTCATTTACTGCTGAAATAGATACAGATAAAATTAACGGTCCTTTTAAGGACCATCAAAATCTTTAAAAGGGAGTCTTAAATTGTTGTACATTGAGTTTAAATTGCTTGTATAAGCTATATTATAGCCCTACCCCTTAAATATCTTCCAAAAAATGTAAAATTAGAGAGCCCCTGGCAAGTGTTTCTGAGTTCACACAATAATATGTGGCTATGTATGTGATGCGGCTCTAAATAAATGTTAGCTGGATTCGCACACAACTTTCATAACTGAACCGTGGCACTTAAATGATTTATTTAATAGCCACAATTTATCAAAAACTTATTAAAAACCTAAAACTGAAACTATGGGTTTATTTTCTGTTTCCAGGTCCCAGAAATAAGATATTAGAAAGAAATAAGCCCATATTTTCCATCTTTCACTGTCCCCTGATCCCATATAACACATTTATTATTTCTTTCCCTGTGACTTTTTCTAATACTATTTGCTGATATTTTTCAAAAATCCCTCCATTTTAACTTGCAAGTGTAGGAATACATATTACAGACAACTATGACCTTTCTGTGACCCCCTTTTAAACTTTAAATTGAAAAACAAACTTTTTTAAATTTCATAAATTTAAATTTCAATTTAATTTAAAAAGTTTAATTCAAATTTTAAAAATAATTACACCATTGTTTTCCTTATTAAATTTTGAAGCCTGTAGCCAAATTTCATCCATGAAACTTTAAAAATAAGCTGACAATTGCAGATTAAAATGTTCAAAACATGCTCTCTGACAGGAACGGGGACCCAATTATTTGCCCCATTGGAACGCATTGAAAATCATAGTAAATACATAGGGTCCTGTTCAATAAATAATTTTGATAGCCACCTTGGGACTTCTGGTTCATGTTAGGCATTCATTTAGAAGTGTCTAAGTGCAATCTCAGTGCCTCATGACCGGCATTCCGTTGCAAAATTTTGTTTTTATTGACAACAGGGTCAGTCTGTCTACTTCCGGGAAAGAATAAAGGCTAGAATTTAGGCAATTTACTCTATGTACTGACGCCAGATTACATTTAAATCAATCAAAATTTTTACAGAAATTCAAACTAGAAAGCCTACCCTTTCAAATAAAACTACATTCAGTTACAGAACTAGTGAAATAATAACACTACACAATTTATAACAAAAGTTATATATTTTTTTTAAGAACTACATTCGTGGGTACCGGACTGGTTGCCCTAACTGGGATCCTATTCCTGTCAGACTTTATTTTTTTTCCCAGACTTAAAACTGCACTTTTAAAATAAAGATATACATCTCAGTAGTTATTGTGCAAAGTTTCAAAAAATTTGATCAAACAGTTACAGAATTATAGATCCTTATCTATAACATCTCAAATACCAGAAAATTGATCGGAGAAAATCTTAAATTCATGAAGAAAATATGCTAAAAATCAGCAAAACTTTTTTATTTCAAGAGATATTTACATTCTGTAAATTGCATAAGGTAGACAAATTCATTCTTTGTATGGAAATCTAGTTGAAACCAAAATTTGTTTAAAAATAAATTAAAAATATTATTTTTTTCAATTAAAATTAAAAAATCTTCTGTTTTAAAGAATTACATATGCAAAACAAGCATACCCCATAAACAATGGTATAAAATATGAGACAAAGTCTTCAAATAGTCTGCTAAGTTCATTTAAAATACAATATAAGAGGCTAGATGCAGAGAAGTTCTCACTTGTAGCTAAAACCAGTCAAACAGCACCTCCTATAGTTTAACAGATGTGAAGGGAAATCCTTGATCTTCCTGACCGCCTAACGCTACTGTGCGTTGTTGTACTTTTGACTGCTCTAAATGTCCCACTAGTTCATATGTGTGTTCTCTTGGACACTGAAACTGTTGGTGGCTGGGATCCATGTACTTTAGTCCAAGTTCACCAACCTGAATATAGATAACAAAGACAAGTTAATAATGCAGGAACTTTTAAAAATGAAACTTAGGAAAGAAGCATTAATTAAAATGAAATTCAAACAGTGAAACTATTAAAAGAGCACTAAGTGTTTCCTTAACCAGAAGCAGATCTCCAAAAGTTCCAAAACCAAGGAAGATATAGCTCTATTCATTTACTGCTGAAATAGATACAGATAAAATTAACGGTCCTTTTAAGGACCATCAAAATCTTTAAAAGGGAGTCTTAAATTGTTGTACATTGAGTTTAAATTGCTTGTATAAGCTATATTATAGCCCTACCCCTTAAATATCTTCCAAAAAATGTAAAATTAGAGAGCCCCTGGCAAGTGTTTCTGAGTTCACACAATAATATGTGGCTATGTATGTGATGCGGCTCTAAATAAATGTTAGCTGGATTCGCACACAACTTTCATAACTGAACCGTGGCACTTAAATGATTTATTTAATAGCCACAATTTATCAAAAACTTATTAAAAACCTAAAACTGAAACTATGGGTTTATTTTCTGTTTCCAGGTCCCAGAAATAAGATATTAGAAAGAAATAAGCCCATATTTTCCATCTTTCACTGTCCCCTGATCCCATATAACACATTTATTATTTCTTTCCCTGTGACTTTTTCTAATACTATTTGCTGATATTTTTCAAAAATCCCTCCATTTTAACTTGCAAGTGTAGGAATACATATTACAGACAACTATGACCTTTCTGTGACCCCCTTTTAAACTTTAAATTGAAAAACAAACTTTTTTAAATTTCATAAATTTAAATTTCAATTTAATTTAAAAAGTTTAATTCAAATTTTAAAAATAATTACACCATTGTTTTCCTTATTAAATTTTGAAGCCTGTAGCCAAATTTCATCCATGAAACTTTAAAAATAAGCTGACAATTGCAGATTAAAATGTTCAAAACATGCTCTCTGACAGGAACGGGGACCCAATTATTTGCCCCATTGGAACGCATTGAAAATCATAGTAAATACATAGGGTCCTGTTCAATAAATAATTTTGATAGCCACCTTGGGACTTCTGGTTCATGTTAGGCATTCATTTAGAAGTGTCTAAGTGCAATCTCAGTGCCTCATGACCGGCATTCCGTTGCAAAATTTTGTTTTTATTGACAACAGGGTCAGTCTGTCTACTTCCGGGAAAGAATAAAGGCTAGAATTTAGGCAATTTACTCTATGTACTGACGCCAGATTACATTTAAATCAATCAAAATTTTTACAGAAATTCAAACTATATATAAATATTTAAAGACTTAGTTATCAATGTGGTATGAGTACCAATGAGACAACTCTCCATCCGAATTAACAATTTATAAAAGTAAACCATAATAGGTCAAAGGTACGGCCTTCAACACGGAGCCTTGGCTCACCGTGACCTAACAACAAGCTATAAATGGCCCCACAATTACTAGTGTGAAACCATTCAACCGGGAAAACCAACGGTCTAATTTAATTTGACTCAATATAAAAAAAAAAGCAATTCAGCGGTGATTTATTAGTTAGCCGACCGTGCGAGGGCTGTACAGCCAGTGAAGGTCGTTAAAAACTTCCATTTGTTGTGATTCATCATGGCAAGACATTAATTTTCACTGACAGCTATAGGAGGGGTCCAGCTCAAATCATGCTCAAGTGATTCCGGCCCTATATCATATTATATACCCCACCCCCACCCCATTTGATCCGTCCGTGCAATTGGGTACTCCTCATTAGAGATTCATGGATCGTTTGGTAGTCTTTGGTCAGGTGGTCGGTTCAAATCCATTTTTCTATGGTTCACCAAGGACTAAGAATTGAACAGGTGGAACAACAGTGTAAATACTATAAGCAGTGGCAGATCCAGAACTTTTCCTAAAGGGGGGGCGCTGACTGACCTAAAAGGGGGGGGGGCACTCCAGTCATGCTTCAATGATTCCCTATATAATCAACCAAATTTTTCCCAGGAAAGGGGGCCCGGCCCCCCCCCCCCCCCACTGGATCCGCCTATGATAAGGACGCATCTAAATTACAAATTAAATAGAAACATTGTTTTGGAAGCACCGAACCGTGGGTCAACCGTCTCAGGAACACAGGCCTGACTTCAGGAAAGATCGGAGATCCGTCAACCTTGCTTCGGAAGTTGGTCGTCTTATTAGTCGACAGGAGAGTTATTTCCCTTTTAAAGTATTTTCTGAAGTTCTGGTGGTGGATATATTCCCTGAATTACCATTTTTGCAGTTATCGGTAAAGTTTACTTTAATTTTTTAATGAAGCGTTCATAATAATTGTTAAATAAAACCCAAATGAATATTATAAGTCCAAATTAGTCTCCCGTCTGTTGCATTATATCTTATATCAGATCATGGCGGGACAATCCGGGACTTTCTCCCGGTCCTACTTAAAAGCGCCCGGAAGCGCCCGGGAATAGAAAAAGCGCCCGTGGAAAGGAAAAAGCGCCCTGGGAAGGAAAATTAATATTTTTCCTTAAAAAGAATAAATAATCATTGCTTGTTTTGTCCTTATAATATAAATGCATGTGGATATGATGCCTGAAGTCTATTTTTGCAACTGCATGCCATCGTCATGGTGAACACTTTTTTATGCAGATGCTGATATACATTTATTATATCTTTTTTATGAATCTAAAACTGTTTCCATGGCTATGCTTATCAGGGTTTTAATGCTTATTTTTAAATTTAAACCAAAACCCTGCCTTTTACCCCCTTGTTTTAACTAACTTTATTTGCTGATGTATTATGTGTAACTCTTTTAATTTTGATTAAATTAATTTTTGTCTGTGAAATTTAAGAGTTCCAAATGGTGAAGTTGAAATCATGCCTTCGTAAATTTTACTGACGGACGCCATCACGAGTTGGTTGACCGTTATGGAATAACCGTTTCACAAATGATATCGCATATGTTCCTTACGTCGTAACTACAATCCCCTTCCCTTTCATGAATATGACCTACTGAATTAGATTATTTACCGGATTTGTAATCACATAAGCAACACGACGGGTGCCACATGTGGAGCAGGATCTGCTTACCCTTTTGGAGCACCTGAGATCACCCCTAGTTTTTCGGTGGGGTTTGTGTTGTTTATTCTTTAGTTTTCTATGTTGAGGGCCCTCATGGGGTTTTTGATTATGTGATTACTTGGCCGTTTTTTTAATGATTATTTGATTATTAAGCCAAATATTTCATGATTATTTGATTACCTAGGACTGTATTTTGAGTTTATGATTATTTGATTACTAAAGATAAGCAAATATTTAATGATTATGTGATTATATTGGCAAAAAAATGGTGATTATGTGATTACTAGGACTCCCCCATGAGGGGCCTCTATGTTGTGTCGTGTGTACCATTGTTTTTCTGTTTGTCTTTTTCATTTTTAGCCATGGCGTTGTCAGTTTGTTTTAGATTTATGAGTTTGACTGTCCCTTTGGTATCTTTCGTCCCTCTTTTAAGTAGTTTTTTTTTACATTTTTCATTTTGATATCATTTTTGATACATGCCTTTGATGTCTTACATTTTATTAATCTTCCGCATAAACTGTGATCCATTATAATCAGTCTATTCATAAATTATATTATTGTTAAAATTGAAACATTCATAGATATAGGAAGATGTGGTGTGAGTGCCAATGAGACAACTCCATACAAATAACAATTTAAAAAGTAAACCATTATAGGTTAAAGTACGGCCTTCAACACGGAGACTTAGCTCACACCGAACAACAAGCTATAAAGGGCCCCAAAATTACTAGTGTAAAATCATTATTACAAATATCTATTATCTGAATTTGAAAATTACTTGTCTAAAATTTAAAAAAAATAATGTGCATAACTTATTTCATCAACACAAAGTTGTCTCAGGCCAATAAAATATATTTTCCCCGGGCGCCTTTTCTTTTTTCTGGGAGCATTTTATTAGGACCCCTTTCTCCAAGTCCAAGCACAGCCACTGGGCTGTCTTCTTTACGGGACCTGACGAGGTTTGACTGTCAATGGCTGTCACTAGTCTGATTCATTGCTCAAAAGGGACTCGTTAGTGAATGATTACTAGCAATAAGTAGTTTCAAGGTAGACATTGTGTCCAGCGGATATAGGTGTTTATCCAGTTCACTCCGTATCACTACAGTCTACAGGTTTGTTCGCGGAAACAGTGGGAACAAAATTAAAATGTTTATAGCAATATAACACTTAACAAACTTGATTACAAAATAATTCAAACCAAACAAAAAAGGGTGTAAACATTTAGGGTGCAAACAGACTTTGGGTGCCAGTGGCTGATCCAGAAATTTTCATAAGTGGGGGCCCACTGGCTGCCTAAGAGGGGGACGGTTGCTTCACGCTTCAGTGAATCCCTATATAAGCAACCAAATTATTTTCTCACAAATCCATCTCTGGGTGCAAATGTGTAGCCTGTAATATATATAGGGTTGGGAAGTGAAAGGGTGCTATAATTTACAAACATGAATAGTCTAACGAACATGTTTTTTGCAAACTGACCTGGATTCACTTTTTTTCGAGTGTAGACCAGGTATTTCAAGGGAACTGCTGTCTCCTTTGTGATTTTGGGGCCTTCTTATACGGCGACATGTATGGCCGATTAAAATTAATTGATAGATTTTCATCCCCGTCTGCCCCTCTGAAATCATCCCGCCCCAATTTTTAGCTCACCTGGCCTAAAGGGCCAAGTGATCTTTTCCCATCACTTTGCGTCCGGCGTCGTCCGTCGACCGTCGTCGTTAACTTTTACAAAAATCTCCTCTGAAACTGCTGGGCCAAATTAAACCAAACTTGGCCACAATCATCATTGGGGTATCTAGTTTAAAAAATGTGTGGCGTGACCCCGCCAACCAACCAAGATGGCCGCCATGGCTAAAAATAGAACATAGGGGTAAAATGCAGTTTTTGGCTTATAACTCAAAAACCAAAGCATTTAGAGCAAATCTGACAGGGGTAAAATTGTTTATCAGGTCAAGATCTATCTGCCCTGAAATTTTCAGATAAATCAGACAACCCGTTGTTGGGTTGCTGCCCCAAAATTGGTCATTTTAAGGAAATTTCACCGTTTTTGGTTATTATCTTGAATATAATTATAGATAGAGATAAACTGTAAAAAGCAATAATGTTCAGCAAAGTAAGATCTACAAAAAAGTCAACATGACCAAAATGGTCAGTTGACCCCCTTAAGGAGTTATTGCCCTTTATAGTCATTTTTTTGTCAATTTTTCGTGAAGTTTTGTTATCTTATACAAAAATCTTCTCCTCTGAAACTACTGAGACAAATTTAACCAAACTTGTCCACAATCATCGTTTAAAAAATGTGTGGCGTGACCCGGCCAACCAACCAAGATGGCCGCCACAGCTAAAAATAGAACATAGGGGTAAAATGCAGTTTTTGGCTTATGACTCAAAAACCAAAGCATTTAGAGCTAATCTGATTGGAATAAAATTGATTATCAGGTCAAGATCTATCTGCCCTGAAATTTTCAGATGAATCGGACAACCTTTTGTTGGGTTGCTGCCCCTGAATTGGTAACTTTAAGGAAATTTTGCTGTTTTTGGTTATTACATGTATCTTGAATATTATTATAGATAGAGATAAACTGTAAACAGCAATAATGTTGAGCAAAGTAAGATTTACAAATAAGTCAACATGATTGAAATGGTCAGTTAACCCCTTTAGGAGTTATTGCCCTTTATAGTCAATTTTTAACCATTTTTCGTAAATCTTAGTTATCTTTTACAAAAATCTTCTCCTCTGAAACAACTGGGCCAAGTTCATTATAAATAGAGATAATTGTAAGCAGTAAGAATGTTCAGCAAAAGTAAGATGTACAAACAAACACATCAACATCACAAAAACACAATTTTGTCATGAATCCATCTGCGTCCTTTGTTTAATATTCACATAGACCAAGGTGAGCGACACAGGCTCTTTAGAGCCTCTAGTTTTTATATTTGAAAATATATGATTTCCGGATTTTGTTCATTTCCATTACCAGTAACCATCAATAATTTCGTTTCATTCAAAACTTCCTGTTTCAACTAGATTATTGTATTTCTTCGAGTAATTTAAAATGATTCTACAGATCTATGATGACAACATCATCTACCGAAAATAGAGATTGATTACGGGAAGGGCATAACATATTCGGCTTACGATTAATATGCTGTTTCCAAGAATGCAAATTGCTGTATGACACAAATTTTTAGGATTAGAAAAACAGGGATTTTTTTATTGATACTGTACAATGTCAATGACTTAATTTGTGTCCGGAATTTTGGACTGAATTTCAGAATGATATCCAAAGCGCAAGAATCGTGGAACTCATTGGTACAAAAAGGACTGACTTAAAAAAATTGACTCAAGCATGAACTTATTAGATTTTTTTACTGTATATTGAGTTCAAAAAGTCGGCAAACAGACTATGCGGTATGGGCTTTGCTCATTGTTGAAGGCTGTAAGGTGACCTATAGTTATTAATGTCTGTGTCATTTTGGTCTCTTGTGGACAGTTGTCTCATTGGCAATCAAACCACATCTTCTGTTTAACTTTTATATACACCTACATGTAGATTTTTTTACCCACAGCTATTGTTTTCTGTTGACAAACAGCAAACACCCTCTGTCCCAATACCTTCAATTAGGGTTATTAAACACTTCTTTTTGTTAAGTTCATGTTTTACATTGTTGCTAGCCTATGTTTGCATCATGCATAAGAATCTTTTTTAAAGCACAAACCCTTTTATTTTCAACACTTGTTTGTGGTTTCATTTTATTATGTACTCATAATTCTTGTGCTGCATACCAATGCATATTTGCTTCATACAAGAAAGCAAAATTAATTTGGTGTAGTGGTGCAGCTGAAGAGAGCATTTCTACACATTTTCACATGGTTTTGTCGTTTAATGAAAATAGGTTTCTAAAGCGACAATAACATCATGTAGAACAATGGTTGCCAATGAATAAGAGATATTAAGAATTATGTGTGAGGCAGTCCCCCCCCCCCCCCACCCCATTTAAAAAAAAAATTTGGATGAAAATCTACTAATTAAATTAAGTTGGCCTATATACATGTAGCTAACTATATCATCAGCAGTATGGGCTTTGCTCAATGTTGAAGGTCGTATGGTGACTTATAGTTGTTAATTACTGTTTTTATTTGGTCTCTATTGGAGATTTGTATCATTGGCAATTATACCACATCTTTTTTATATTTGTGATTATAAAAGTCTTATTATCATGACTTCATCTTTTTATAGGCTTGTAAATTTTTTTACGGGAAGTATAATTTAGTATTCAAATGTCCATCATGCGTCTATGGATCTGTCTGTATGGCGTCCACATGTCACACCGTAACTTGAAAACCACATATCCAACTTTCATGAAACATATATCATGTATATACATAGTTGTTTCTTATGAAAGTCAAACGATCAGTATACTTTTTGGTGAAAATAAGATTTAAACTTTTTGAGTTACAGGACTTTATAACTAAAACAAGGGTGTGTTTTTTCACATGTCATTCCATATTTCAATAATTGATTATTACTTAAAACAACACACATTTCTTTGTTATATTTTGTTTATTCACATATATATATATATATATATGTGAATAAACGATTAAATTAGGTATAATGAAAATCTATTACAATAGATTACTTCTTGCATTTAAACAATTTGTTACGAAAGAGGAAGATAATTTTAGTGCCGTATAAGGTGTATTATTAAGTATAAGATTTATTTTATTTTTATCGCACAATGTGGATATACTTTTTCCTGTAATTTTGAACATTTTTGATACAAAAGTCTCTCTAATACTGGAGTAACCTCTGATGATATTGTATTTATAATTATCGGATAGCAAAGAGGGTTTGCAAAATTGTCTCAATACATTATAACAAGTAATTATTGTTCTTCTTGGAAATTACAAGTCAATACAGAGAAATCAAAAGTAATGGTTTTTAATTCAAACGGAAAGTCTTTTCTAAACGAATTTTATTATAATGGCAAATCCTTAGAGACAGTTAGTACAAATGTAGTACTTATTGTTACAAAATGGGTATTAATATTAGATATAATGGCAGTTTTAATGTCGCCATCACTTCGCTTATGAAAAAAGCTAGGAAAGCATATTTTAAAATAAAGAAAACAATAGGATTAGATAACCCTTGTAAACTTCTGGAAAAACTTTTTGATTCCTTAGTAGCCCCTATTCTCCTTTATTGTAGCGAAATCTGGGGGATTATTTCGACATTTAAAGACAGTGATGCATAATAGATGAAAAGTTGCATATAAAATTTATTTAAGAAATCTTGGGAGTACACTGTAAGGCCTGGAATGATGCATGTCGTTCCGAACTTGCAAGACTACCATTATTTAAAAATAAGATAATGTTATCTTGCATTAAATTCTGGGACCATTTAATCACTTCAGAAGGAAGTTTAGTTCACCAAATATATAATGCTACAAAAAAAAGCAACCCATGGGTTAAAAGGTTAAATATTTTTATTCAAAACTTAGGTTTATCTTATTTGTCAAATGATAACCTTACTATTAAACCCCTGTTTGGTTTTATAAAACAAAGACTAATTGACCAGGGTTTTCAGGAACAACATGCAAATAACCCAACTGTATAAATAATATAAAAAACTGATCATGTCATCATGTTTATTTTTTCATCACATTTTATCAAGTTGTATTGAACATTATTATCACACTTGACTTTTTATGCTAATGTATGTATGCAATGTACTAGTATATGTTTGTGTTTTGTTTGATTTTTCATTACGAGGGCCTCAGGGAAGATTAGTTATATAGCTAACTGTGTAACCCTCTTAAAATAAAGTATTGTTGTTGTTGTTGTTGTTATTATGTAAATTAAGAGTTAGTGCTCATAACCTTGCCATTGAAAGAGGAAGATATTTAAAAGTACCAAGAGATCAAAGAATTTGTGAAATCTGTAAAAGTGGCGAAATTGAAAATGAACAGCACATGCTTGTTATGAGCATTACTATAATTAAATTTAGTATTTGAATATTTTGTAAGGTCCTCATGGCTGTCAAACAGTTATAACTAGATGTCAACCTCATCTCATGGAAGAGTGAATAATGTAAAGTTTTTCGAGGTAAAAAAAAGTCACTATTGCAGATACTATAGGTAGCAGATCAACTAAATTTAGTGTATGGAAATAATGCAGGGTGTGCACATCCAACTGGCAGGAGTCGTCTAATCTTTACCTCATTTTCATACATTGTAGTTGTTCAGTGGGTAAATTAAAGTTTTGTAATTTGGTGTTTTTTTTGCATACCAAGGGCAAATACAAACTAGATGCTCTAAAGAGAAAAATTCATGGCAACAAATTATTGACCAATTTCTGTACTTCCCGTTTTATCAAAACTTTTAGAAAAGCATGTTTCAAAACATTTGTATGACTACCTAAATTAAAAAGATTAGATCTTTTACACCCAGCACAGTCTGGGTTTCGACAAGAACACTCTTGCCAAACTGCCCTTGTCAATATCATAGATAAATGGATACAGGATATGAATGATGGTGATATCAACTTAGCAGTTCTATTGGATTTTAATTAAGAAAGCTTTTGATGTAGTAGATCATGATATTCTCTGTAAAAAACTTGAAATTTATGGATTTGATAATACTGCTGTTTCTTTTTTTAAATCATATTTGAATGAAAGATCTCAACAAGTACAAATTGGTAATGCTCATTCTGAAAAACTTTATATCAAGTATGGTGTCCCCCAAGGCTCCATATTAGGCCCCCTTCTGTTTATATTGTACATAAAGGATCTTCCTATTTATATGAAAAATTGTTGCACTGATTTATATACCGATGATTCAACTTTACATCTTTCTGGTAATTGTTATCAAACTCTACAGTCAAAGGTACAAGAAGATTTACATGGTGTAGAGGAATGGTTCAATGATAACAATATGTTCATCAATAAGAATAAAACAAAATATATGATTATTAGAACGAAACAAAGAGCAATGCCACATTACATGAGAGTTGTTTAACTATTAACAATCAAGTGATACAATCTTCCACATGCGAAAGTCTTTTAGGCATTAAAATTGACCCTTCCCTCACATGGAAAAACCAAATTGATGTGATCTGCTCAAAAATATCATCTAGACTATATCTACTATTAAAGATTAAAAAAATTCTAAATCTAGACTGCAGAAAATTATTCTATAATGGTTATATCTTGCCACTAATTGATTATTGTTGTATAGTGTGGAGTAGTTGTAGCAGTGAGGGTTTAAAAAGGATATTAAAATTACAAAAGAGGGCTGCTAGATTAATACTAGAAACAGACCCATTCGCTCCTTCTGCACCCAAACACTTAAACTGGATGACAGTTTAACAGAGAATAAAATATCATAAGTTAGTGATGACATTTAAGTGCAGTAAATGTGATGCCCCATCATATCTTACTAACAAGTTTCATTATGTTTCAGACAGAAATCCATACCCCTTGAGAAATGCTGTTAAAAGAAACCTCATACTCCCTAAACCAAAAACAGAATTGTTCAAAAAATCTTTATGTATTCTGGACCATTCTTATGGAATAATTTACCAATACCGTTAACAAATATTACAAATGTTAATTCTTTCAAATACAAAATAACAGATTATTTATTGAAATCAACCTAGCTGTCTCAATAATATAAAAAACTGATCATGTCATCATGTTTATTTTTTTCATCACATTTATCAAGTTGTATTGAACATTATTATCATACTTGACTTTTTATACTAATGTATGCAATATATATGTTTGCATTTTGTTTGATTTCTCATGATGAGGGCCTCAGGGAAGATTAGTTATATAGCTAACTGTGTAACCCTCTTTAAATAAAGTATTGTTGTTGTTGTTGTTGTTGTTGTTGTAGCTCACCTTGGTCTATGTGAATATTAAACAAAGGACACAGATTGATTCATGACAAAATTGTGTTTTGGTGATAGTGATGTGTTTGTAGATCTTACTTTACAAAACATTCTTGCTGCTTACAATTATCTCTATTTATAATGAACTTGGCCCAGTAGTTTCAGTGGAAAATGTAGTGAAAATTTACAAATTTTATGAAAAATTGTTTAAAATTTACTATAAAGGGCAATAACTCCTTAGGGGGTCAATTGACCATTTTGGTTGTGTTGACTTATTTTTAGGTCTTACTTTGCTGTACATTATTGCTGTTTACAGTATATCCTACTCTATCTATAATAATATTCAAGATAATAAAAAAAAACAGTAAAATTTCCTTAAAATTACCAATTCATGGGCAGCAACCTAACAACTGGTTATCGGATTCATCTGAAAATTCCAGGCAGATAGATCTTGACCTGATAAACATCAATAGACCCTGACTGAGGGGGTGGTTTCATTTAATTAAGACTTCTTGTCTATTTGCATAGTTAAGCAACCCAAATTTGTATGTGACACCACCAAAATTCAAAGTTGGTCTGTGTTTTGAGGTATTGAGCATTGTGTACAAGTTTCATAACATTTGGTCAGGCAATCTAATATTAGAGGAACCAATCTATAAGGATAAACAAAGGTACAGACACACTGACAATAGTACTTAATGCCCCCTCTACTTGGTGGGGAAAGAAAAGTCTGTATATCTGCCATTAATTTCTGCAAAAATTAGGAGAGCAGAACAAAGCTTAAACATATTAAATTTGTAACTCATCATGGTTAACTCACTTATATTACCAAAAATCAGCTGGGGGACAAGGGTAAAACTGTATGGCCCAACAACTTTGTTGCAGGCCATATGTTTTGCCACTTGTTAGATTTGCTCTTAATGCTTTAGTTTCAGACATATAAGCCAAAAGCTGCATTCTACCCCTTTGTTCTATTTTGAGCTATGTCAGCCATGTTGGTTGGCAGACAGGGTCATCAGACACATTTTTTTAACTAGATACCTATTGTAGGGTTAACGTTGTAATGGGGGTACCTTCATGACAAATAATGGTAAAAATTCTTGCCAAACGATGAAAACGGTAATTTTTTTGGAATATGATGATAAAATGTACATTTTCTTTTAGAAGAAAGAACTGATTTAGGCGAAGCACGTTATTTTTTTTCCAAAAATGACAATAACGATAATCATTTGAGACTTATGACGAATCATGATAAGTATATTTTGACAAATCATGTTAACTTTTTAACAAATTTAACGCTAACGGTTGCTGAAATGACTGTTTGATGCCTGATCCTCCTATTGATGATTGTGACCAAGTATCGTTCAGTAGTTTCAGAGAAGATTTTTGTAAAAGTTAACAAACAAACTTAAAATATTAGGTAGGTAAGGAAATTAGAACACACATATTTTTTGCTCACCTGGCCCAAAGTGAGCTTTTCTCATCACTTGGCGTCCGTCATCGTTAACTTTTACAAAAATCTTCTCCTCTAAAACTACTGGGCCAATTTTAACCAAACTTGGCCACAATCATCATTGGGGTATCTTGTTTTAAAAAAATGTGTCCGGTGACCCGGCGAACCAACCAAGATGGCTGCCATGGCTAAAAATAGAACATAGGGGTAAAATGCAGTTTTTAACCGGATTTTTGTGACAAAAATGTCGGTTATTGATTTGGGGATGTACGGCGGGCGGGCGGTCGGTCGGGCGGGCGGGCGGCCGGGCGTCACTCAAATGTTGTCCGTGCATTAACTCATGAACCGTTCAACCAAAGCTTTTAACATTTTAATATGTTGTTACTGACAACTAAATGAAGGTCAAGTTCAATAATGGCGATTTTGACTTTTACCGTTCAGGAGTTATGGTTCTTGAAAGATTGAAAAATGGAGTTTCCAGTCGTGTCTGTGCATTTACGCATGAACTGTTCTACCTAAGCTTCCCAAATTTTAATATGTTGTTACTGATGGCAAAATGGAGGTCAAGTTCAATAATGACGATTTTGACTTTTACCGTTCAGGAGTTAAGGTTCTTGAAAGATTGAAAAATGGTGTTTCCAGTCGTGTCCATGCATTTACACATGAACTGTTTTACCAAAGCTTCCCAAATTTTAATATGTTGTTACTGATGACAAAATAGAGGTCAAGTTCAATAATGACGATTTTGACTTTTACCGTTCAGGAGTTATGGTTCTTGAAAAATTGAAAAATGGTGTTTCCAGTCGTGTCCGTGCATTTTCTCATGAATCATTCAACCAAAGCTTTTGAAATTTTTATATGTTGTTACTGATGGCAAATTAGAGGTCAAGTTCAATAATGATGATTTTGACTTTTACCGTTCAGGAGTTATGGTTCTTGAAAGATTGTGAAATGGCGTTTCCATTCACGTTGTTGCATTTACTCATGAACCATTCAATCTAAGCTTTTCAAATTTTAAGATGTTGATACGGATGACAAAATGGAGGTCAAATTTGATATTGACGATTTTCACTTTCACCATTCATCAATAATGGTTCTTGTGATATTGCCAGGACACAAATAAATATTAATAAATCCGGTTTGCTGTCGTTGTGACAGCCTCTTGTTGGCTAATAACTCAAAAACCAAAGCATTTAGAGCAAATCTGACATGGGGTAAAATTGTTTATCAGGTCAACATCTATCTGTCAAGAAATTTTCAGATGAATTGGACAACCCATTGTTAGGTTGCTGCCTCTGCATTGGTAATTTTAAGGAAAATTTGCTGTTTTGGGTTATTATCTTGAATATTATTATAGATAGAGATAAACTGTAAACAGCAATAATGTTCAGCAAAGTAAGATTTACAAATAAGTCAACATGACCAAAATGGTCAGTTGACCCCTTTAGGAGTAATTGCACTTTATAATCAATTTTTAACCATTTTTCGTAAATCTTAGTAATCTTTTAGAAAAATCTTCTCTGAAACTACTGTGCCAATTAAAGCAAACTTGGCCACAATCAACTACCTCTAACCTTTTTTATTTGGAAAATATGCCATTTTGTCAAATTGGGAAGTTTATAATAACCATGAATTCGACTGGGACTTCAATTTGCAGACCCCCTTTCAAGAGAAAAACCCTCATTTGAAATAAGACCCCTTTTTATTAGCTCACCTGGCCCGAAGGGCAAAGTGAGCTTTTCTCATCACTTGGCGTCCGTCATCCCTCGTCCGTCGTCATCGTCGTTAACATTTTACATTTTGAACTTCTTCTAGAGAACCACTGAATGGAATGAAACCAAACATGGCATGAATGTTCTTTATGAGGCGCTGACCAAGTGTTGTTACTTTGTAGCCGATCCATCATCCAAGATGGCCGCCAGCAGGGGACTTAGTTTAACATAGGACCCTATGAGATATGCATACAAATGACTTCTTTTAGAGAACTGTTGAATGAAATGAAACCAATCATGGCATGAATGTTCCTTATGAGGTGCTGACCAAGTATTGTTACTTTGTAGCCAATCCATCATTCAAGATGGCCGCCAGTGGGGGACTTAGTTTAACATCCAATTGTAGGACCCTGTGGGAAATGTATACAAATGACTTCTATTTTAGAACCAATGAATGGAATGAAACTAAACATGGGATGAATATTCCTTATGAGGTGCTGACCAAGTCTTGTTACTTTGTAGCTGATCCATTATCCAAGATGGCTGCAGTGGGGGACTTAGTTTAACATAGGACCCTAATGGGAAATGCATACAAATGACTTCTATAAGAGAACCAATGAATGGAATGAAACCAAACATGGCATGAATATTCCTTATGAGGTGCTGACCAAGTGTTGTTACTTTGTAGCCAATCCATCATTCAAGATGGCCGCCAGTGGGGGACTTAGTTTAACATCCATTTGTAGGACCCTGTGGGAAATGTATACAAATGACTTCTATTTTAGAACCAATGAATGGAATGAAACTAAACATGGGATGAATATTCCTTATGAGGTGCTGAGCAAGTCTTGTTACTTTGTAGCTGATCCATTATCCAAGATGGCTGCAGTTAACATAGGACCCTATGAGAAATGCATACAAATGACTTCTTTTAGAGAACTGTTGAATGAAATGAAACCAAGCATGGCATGAATGTTCCTTATGAGGTGCTGACCAAGCTTAAGTGTTGTTACTTTGTAGCTGATCCATCATCCAAGATGGCCGCCAGAGGTGGACTTAGTTTAACATAGGACCCTATGGGAAATGCATACAAATGACTTCTTTTAGAGAACCACTAAATGGAATGAAACCAAACATGGCATGAATGTTCCTTATGAAGTGCTGACCAAGTATTGTTACTTTGTAGCCAATCCATCATTCAAGATGGCCGCCAGTGGGGGACTTGGTTTAACATAGGACCCTGTGGGAAATGCATACAAATGACTTCTATTTTAGAACCAATGAATGGAATGAAACTAAACATGGGATGAATATTCCTTATGAGGTGCTGACCAAGTCTTGTTACTTTGTAGCTGATCCATTATCCAAGATGGCTGCAGTGGGGGACTTAGTTTAACATAGGACCCTAACAGGAAATGCATACAAATGACTTCTATAAGAGAACCAATGAATGGAATGAAACCAAACATGGCATGAATATTCCTTATGAGGCGCTGACCAAGTGTTGTTACTTTGTAGCTGATCCATCATCCAAGATTGCCGTTAGCGAGGGACTTAGTTTAACATAGGACCCTTTGGGAAATGCATACAAATGACTTCTTTTAGAGAACCACTGAATCGAATGAAACCAAACATGGCATGAATATTCCTTATGAGTTGCTGACCAAGTGTTGTTACTTTGTAGCTGATCTATCATCCAAGATGGCTGCCAGCAGGGGACTTAGTTTAACAAAGGACCCTATGGGAAGTACATACAAATGACTTCTTTTAGTGAACCATTGAATGGAATGAAACAAAACATAGCATGAATGTTCCCAATGCGTTGCTGACCAAGTGTTGTTACTTTGTCATCCATCAAACATCCAAGATGGCCACAAGTGGGGGGACTTAGTTTAACATAGGACCCTATGGGAAATACATTTAAATTTCTTTTAGAGAACCACTGAATGGAATGAAATCAAACATAGCAATAATGTTTCTTATGAGATGATGACCAAGTGTTGTTACTTTGTAGCCGATCAATCATCCAAGATGGCCGCCAGCAGGGGTTTAGTTTAACATAGAACCACTGAATGGAAAGAAATCAAACATAGCAATAATGTTTCTTATGAGATGCTGACCAAGTTTTGTAACTTTGTAGCCAAATTTTATCTTTTTTTTATATGATTTCAAAAACCCAAGTAGAGTCAGGTGAGCGATACGGGCTCTTGAGAGCCTCTAGTTAATAGTGATCATGGTGATAATACATAAATAGACCCTCAAATCTGCATACAAGTCATTTTAGGCATGAAAAATTTTTAAATGAGTTTTTCAGTTTGTATTCATGCACAATTACTACTGAGACTGCACTGTTTGAGAAAAAAGTTGTCTTTTTGGGAATAATTTTAAGCCATTTTTTTAAAAATTGGGATTCTACTCCAGGGGAAAAAGCCTTTATTCTCCTGTAATTTGAGCCAATAACATCACTGGTCACTGTCTATGGACTTTGAAACTTTTGCTAAGTATTTATCTTAGTTTATAGTTTTGATTAGGTTGGTTTATGGATAAGCATTGGCATATCTCATAACCATGACGACTATTTGACCACGCCCCCTCAGATTTGGTCATTTGACTTTGAAATTTTGCTTAGTTTACATGTATTAGTTTGTTTAGGACGTCTGTTTAAAGGGAACTATAATTATGATAAGTCAATTGTATTTGGTATACATTTGTATTAGCATAAGCACATATTATTACGATGGAGATTGTTTAGCCATGTACTTTCAGTCATGTTTCATTGACTTTGAATATTTTCAAAACTGTACAAGTGTTTATATTTTAATTTCAACATTTGCATTACCCTAATTACAAAAAAGTGAGGCATATTTCCGTGATAACAGTTTATTATATACTTTATATCATCGGTCAGGCAAACTAATACGAGAAACGCCAATCAATTTATTTTATTCAGCATTGCACAAAGTAAAAAAAGATAAAGGTACAGGGGTGGATCCAGCCATTTAAAAAGGGGGGGGGGGGTTCCAACTACATGTCCCTGTTATTCATATTTTACACATAAATGGACTAAATTTTTCTGCCACTTATAATGCATTGATCACTCTGGTTAGAATTTTTCAAATTTTAATAACTTTCTTAAACTTATTTGTAAAAAAATATTTCCTGTTTAAACATACATGTATATATTACTTATAAATGGACTCTGATATTTTTTCTTCCAGTTAACATTACATACAGTCTGCAGTTAAAGTTTTTAAAGCATTTATTAGATTCATAAACCTTTCTCATTCCTTGATTTTGACCAAACTTGGATAAAAGCTTCTTACAATCAAAAGAAAGTATCTGAAGGAAAATTTTTAAATAATTTTTTCCTCATTTTTGTTGAGCCACTTTTGATTGCATCAATATGGATGCATGCATGCATATATATGTATTTCCTTCATTGATTGAAATTTTATGAAAGGTTAAATATACATCAAGTACCTAAATGAAAAAACAAGATTTTTAACTTCCTATGTCAATTAAGATAAAAACTGGTATGTTTAAATGTAAATTCTGGATGCTATTTAGGTCAGAAAATTTGAAAGATTAACTGATTCACATATTTGTGGTTTAAATGAATGATGCTGAATCAGCAAATGTTATCATTTTGATATTAGGCACATATCCGATTTTAGGGAGATGAATTAAATATGTCATGTTTGTTTTTTTTTTAAATAAAATATGGTTTAAAAACCTATAGTCTACTAAAAAAGAACATTTATTTTTAAGTAATTTGACAGATCATTTTGAATTTATTTTATTTTCAGTCTACAAGCAGTCATTAATTGATTGAAGATTGAAGGTGGTGGGGGGAAAGGGGAGAGGGGGTTGTACCCCTAAATTATTTTGGTAGGGTTGAGCTTGAGCATGCAACTGAGACATCAAGTACCCCACCCTTTTCATATATTTTGTTTATCAATTAGATATTTAGATATTTTGTGGAAGAGTGAATTTTCTGCCTTCCATTTACACTGGATGCATTGATTGTATTATACAGTATGTACTAATTCTAAATATCTCTTGCAGATAATTTATTGACGTAGGTGATTCTTTGTAATCTACTTGTGATTAGGTCTTATTTTATTGGTCATTGGTCAGTCAGGGGTACTACTTGTAGAAGTTATTTTTAATTACTTGAAAAAGTAATATTATTTACTTATATAAGTAAATTTGTAGGATACTTATACAAGTGAATTTTATTTACTTGTATTATGTAAAACAAATATTGGCTGAGTTATGTCCCTTAGACAATCAGATTTTTTTTACTTGTAGAAGTAACAAAGTCATCCGATCTTCTTTTATTGAATTTATGATTATTGCTCTAATAGAATTTTAAATTATCTGCCCTTTGTAGATGTCTTTATAATTACTAATCATTTAAGTGTAATTCCATGGACAACGAAAATCCCAGTTGTCTGTTGTCTTCAGAACACTGCTCATTTACAAGCCCCCAAGGAGCAATTTTTGAAGGCCTCTTGCACAAATACTTAAGATCTTTGCACAATCAATTTCTTTGTTGAATTAATGAGACTCTAATAAAAAAGTTGAGCAAACCTGGGAAAAATCATTATAGGCATGAATTTACATCTCAAAACTTGATGACTTTTGTGGGCTTGTAAGAAAAATTTACTGTAAACATGATAAATACAAGTAAATTTTTGAGAAAATAAAGGGGAGATTATTCAAACATTATTTATTTACTTATATATATGCATATTTTTTTTCATCTTCAAGTAAATAAAATAACTTGTACAAGTTGTACCCCTGACTGTTGGTGGTCTTGTGATAATTATACAGGGAATTTAATTGCTGGTCAATTTTGGTCTTTGTTCACAAAAGTTTAAATAGTTTAATTTTTAGCATCTTCTGGTACATTAGTATAAAAAGTTGCAACTTCCTGTTAAAGAATTAAGCTGACAAGGCCAAGAGAATTTCTTTTAATAATTGCTATCATGTTTCATGTGTACAAACCTTTGAATGTTAACTAGGTGCATATGTCAAAATGATTGGATTTATTGCATCTACAACTAACATCAGTGGGAATACATTAGAATATGATAAATATAGAGTTCAATTGGTTTGACAAATAGCTGCAGATGCATTCACAACTGTTACGTTTAACCACATATAAAATACTGACATCTGATTAGTTTCAGATACTTATGATATAATCAAGCAAGTGATTATATATATATGTCAACCTTATTATGTATTAAATCATCTTTTAGTATATATATTTCATATACATGTAGAACTTATATATTTTCCCAAAAAAATATTGCAACATGACAAAATATATTTAACTACATGTAATGAACCCAATGAGCAGCAGAATTGACATAGCTTTTATTTGTTTATTTGGTTAAACATTTATTTTGTTGAGAGCCATTTTGAGGGAATATCTTATTTCACAGTGAAAACGTGTTTTTTTTGTCTTAAAATTTGCTAAACAATATAACACCGAATTAATTTGTAAAAAAATATTACATATAAATATACATGTATACAATGTATATGTTCACATCTCAATGAAAAAAATCAACACAATTATTTGTACACTTTAATTTAAACTGTAATTGTACTGCTCCTCGGGGCGTCTTGATTGACAAATAAAAATTGTTGTTGTTGTTGTTGTTCATCAGGAGAAAAAAAAACAACTGGAGACAAAATAATGAACTAATTAAACAAACTTTAGCACAGGATTTGTTAAAATCAAACCATACAAATTTAAGGGCATGAACATGTACTAGAACATTGAGTGAAGGAGTGGATTCATGCTGAGGATGCATTGAGTGAAATCCTAACCTACATGTAATTCATTTCTTTTTCAAATGTAACATTTTATACAGATTTCAAGTGTTATTTTTATTGCAAAAGACTGTTCTGTTTAATAATGCCGTGGATTTTGTTACATATACTTGTAATTTATAACAAAGTATTTTTTGCAAGTACCATCATTCTCTCCCTAAATAATTCAGAATTTGTTGAATAGGTTGAACCCATCTATCCTATCACACTAGAGATAGAGGATAATTTCCAAATTAATCGAAACTTGTTGAAGATTGATTATAATTTTATTGAGCAATAGATGACTTAGGGCTTACACGAGAGAACGGAAGTTCGTAACTACCAAAGGTCATTCTTTAGAGAATGAATGATCTAAATTGTAGTGTAGGGAGGGAGCTGGCCCAACAGCTTGGGTGGGCGTGTAAGCCCTAAGTCATCTATTGCTCAATAAAATTATAATCAATCTTCAACAAGTTTCGATTAATTTGGAAATTTTATTGAACAATAGATGACTTAGAGGCTTCCACGAGACTTTAGAGTTCTACATTTTAGATCATTCACACCAGGATGTATGTGTAGGCAATTCTGGATACTAATAAAAATTCTAATTATGTACTATTCTATTATTCCAACTATATATATGTACATGAATATACATTTATAACAAAAACATACATTGTAATAAATGTTATTATTTGTTTTCCAATAAGCTATCACTTAATGTTTGTGTTTGAATAGGTTTAAAATAAAATTTGTAAAAAGTTTGTGCTGAGCTCCAACCGGCTGTTTTCAGTATATTATTTAATGGAATCCCATGTGCTGCAGCGCTAGACGATGAAGCTGATCGACAGCTATGTGTCCCATACACTTTTATATCAATTCCTGCTTTTCCTAATAAATGTTTTATCCAACGTGATATTGTACTTTTTGTTACAGTTTTAAAAGGTTTAACACATGAAATGAAAAGGGATTTTTCCTGTCCCCTGAGTTTTGAAGTTCTTTTCAAATATTCTTCCATTGCTACAATAACACATAGTTTATTATCATCATGTCTATTAAATTCCAATGGTCCAATGTGCTTCCCTGGTTTGGATTGTTTAACTAAGTCTACTATGTACACTTTCATGTTGTCATTAGAAATAGTAATATTATTCAGTTTTATCAAATGAACAGTTTGACAGCGTTGCGCACTAAGCAGCATAAGCAATAATGCTAGCTTTTGTGATAGTTGTAATAATGTTAATTCCTCATTTGCAGGTAATGTTTTCAAATAATCTAAAACTATATTTACATCCCATGTTTCTGTATATTTGGGAAGAGACGGTCTAGCATTGAAAATTCCCCTCATATATCGAGTTACTAGTTTATGTTTCCCAATGTCTATCCCACTTGTCACAGAACAAATTGAAGATATTGCTGATTTAGCAGTGTTGATTGCACTGTAACTTAATCCACTATCATAAAGTGATGATAAGAAGGACAGCACAGTGTTTATAGATGGATCAAGTGGATCAGTTTGTCTTTTATTTGAAAAACACATCCATCTTTTGAAATAAGTCCCATATTGTTTTCCTGTGGATTGCCTCCAAGATTGTAAAATGATGTCGGCAGTGAGTGTTGAAAGTCCTTTATTTTCCAAGCTTTCCCGGACAAGATAAAAGCTCCCAGAAGGAGGTTTGAAATTGGATGAATTCGTTTCAGATCCTGTGGTAGAAAGAGACTGTTTTTCGGCAGGATGTATGATTGTTGACTGATCTGATGTAATAATTGCGGAAACCATATTTGTGTTGGCCAAAGTGGTGCTATCAATACTACTTTGTCTAACTTGTCCTTGATGATTTTCTGAAGCACCTGTCCTATGACACTGAAAGGAGGAAAGATATAATAAAAATTATTATTAGTCCACTTTATAGTAAATGCATCAATTGCTATTGCATGTGGGTCTGGCTTATATGAAACATACTGAGTTGTCCTATTATTAAGCCTACTAGCGAATAAATCTATATGCATTGTCCCTACAGTACTCTGTAATTTTTCAAATAATTCTGTTTTTAATGTCCATTCCATGTCGTCATTTAATTTTCTAGATAGTTTATCGGCTTCTATATTTAGCTTTCCAGCTATATGTGCCACACTAATCCATAATTTTCGTTCTAAACACCAGAACCATATTTCTTTTGCTAGAATATGTAAATTTGTAATTTTTCCTCCAAAATTTTCAATATAAGAAATAGCTACTGTATTATCTAAGTTCATTCGAATATGCTTTTGTGAAATATTCCCAGCCAATGATTGTAAAGTTAAGAAAGCTGCCTTTAATTCTAAAACATTAATATGCATTTCTCTTTCTTCTGCTGACCAAAAACCTTCTGTTTTCTTCCCAGTGGTTTTATTAATTCCACCCCAGCCAGTTTTACTTGAATCACTGAACATTATAATATCAGGATCATTTTGAATTATTGGTTTGTAACTAGAAGGAAGATTTTTTATCCACCAATTAAATATTGTTTTCACATGAATTGGTAAACAAATACTTCTATCATAATTCCCATAAAACTTTTTTAACACTTTCTCTTTATATATTTCTAAATCTTTGTAATACAATTGAGCATATAGTACACCTGGTTCACTGGCAACCATTTTTCCTATAATTGTAGCAAAACTTCGAATAGTTATTTCCTTCGAATGCAATGCATTAACACATAAATCTTGTAAATTTAAAATCCTTTCTTGTGTCAATCTAACTGTCATATTTTCAGAATTAATTATAAATCCTAAAAAAGTTATTTCTTTAGTTGGTGTAAAGACAGATTTCTTTGGGTGTACTGTAAAGCCTAAACTATCAACTAATTCCACAGTATGTTTTACATTGTTCTGACAGTCTTCATAAGAGCGTGCTATAAGTAAGCTATCGTCTATATAAGGAACATTTATATGACCCATTTTTCTCAAAAAAGAGTATACTGGTTTAAGTAATTTTGTAAAAATTCTTGGACTGGTTGATAATCCTTGTGGTAATACACAAAATTGATAAGCGATATCATTCCACATAAATTTTAAATATTTGCAGTCCTGTTCATGAACTGGTACACTAAAATAACTGTCTTTTAAATCAATCGATGCAAAATGATCATTTTGTTGTATGTTTGTTAAAGCTCGTACCAATGTTTCCATTTTGAAATGAATTTTTGACACACTTTCATTGAAGTTTTTCAAGTTCAAAATCATTCGAATTGTATTGTCTTTCTTAGGGCGAATAAATATATTTGAAAAATATTCCTCTTTTTCTGTTTTCATTACCACCCTAATAATCCCTTTTTTCAAGAATTTATTAACTTCCATTGTAATCAAATTGTTTTCTTGTTCATTAAAAACTATTGGAGATGGTCTAAAATTTTGTTTTGGGATTTCATCTAGTTCAATCTTGTATCCCTTCACTGCATTTAATATAAAAGCATCACTTGTTAACTTTTCCCAATTTTGTACAAAAAGTTTTAATTTCCCTCCTGTAAAATTGTCTACTGTGTTTATCACTGTTATATTTTCACTTACACTTAACGTTTGTCTTTGTTGTGAAATCCGGCCTTCATCTTCTTGTTCTTGTTGCCCTTCTGTCCATGTACTTGTCCAGAAGTTTTTGCATGCTTTGGCTGAAAATAGGGTGGTTTTTGCCATGGAGGTCCTGGACGTTTCTCCACTCTGCGTTCCTCTAAAAAAGAGTCATTAAAGCTGAGTTTATTTGTCCTCCTGTCTTCTTTTTCAAGGTCTTCCAATTTTGTATCTAAATTGTCCCCGAAAAGGTACTCTGTAACTGGTGTGTCCACCTCTGTTACCCTTCTATATTTACTAGAAATTCCTGGCGTTATTAGCTGTTTGCGTTTTCTATTTGATGTATATATACCATGGGTTAACATTTTAAACATGTCTTTTGTTGTGTTTTTAACCTCATTCATGTCCCCTCCAGATTTCATAACATTTAAAGACTTAACTACCATTAGAAGAGTAGTTGTCATGCATTTTTGCACATTTTGTAGTGCCAAATCTGGATCCCTTTGTTTCTTACTCTTGAACCCTCTCCAAATTTCTTTGTTAACTTTGGGGACCTGAAGGCGTTTACAGTTTTCTGGAACTAAATACTGTTCCTCTAACTTTGTTAGTGTTTCTGTTTTCATTGGCTTATTTATAGCCTGATCTACCAATTTAGCCATCTGATTATCTATACTGTCACCAAATTTCTAAGGCTCTTCGTACATTTTCTCTAGTTCATCTAGAAAAGCTTTATTCTCCGCATCGTCATTTGCGTCAACAATATCATCGATGTTTAACTCATCATCGTCATCGTCGGAAATGTCTTCCAGACCATTATCTGACAGATCACTTTGATTGTTATTATTTATGAGGTTAACCTCGTTGTCAGCTTTTGTCCTTTTGCGTATTATTGTTTGTTTTCGTTTTCTGGACATTTTTGTTGGTAACCGCGTCTTGCACGGTAAGCATATTGGCAGCCAAATTGGCAATAATCTCTGTATGGGATTCTATCTGCCGTTTGTTTACATCGGCCATGTTAGATATTTTGTCCCATAATGCTTGCATTGTAAGGTCATTTCCGGTTGACCCCTCTCCAATATTGTCAATATCACTTGGTCCTGTTTCATCAACATCTCGTTGCACAGGCCTTGGAGTTTCGCTGGCTTTCCCAGTTTTAACTCGATAAATCTCACGAGTTCTTCTCTTTATTGCATTTATCATTTCCTCATCTCGAGGAGAATTGTCCATCTCGGACGTGTGGCCTCGTTCGGCCGTCGCCATTATAGCGTAACTGTTTTCATAAATAAATCCAATTAATATTCTTTCGTTTAGAAATACATCCACGCGTAAAATTCACTTAAAAAGAAACACTGTTAGTTCCTGCACTAAATATATTATTTTCCTACACATACGAAACTGTTTATTTGGTAATTATTTGTAAAAAAACTTGGAGATTTGTTTATAAGAATTGACCAGTGGCGTCACGTGACCGTAATGACCTTTGGTAGTTACGAACTTCCGTTCTCTCGTGGAAGCCTCTAAGTCATCTATTGTTCAATAAAATAGTACTATAATGCAACAGGCACACTCAAGTAGACTGCCTCTTATCTAATGACATACATCTGCTGAAAGTTGGTGTAAAACAAAACTACAAATATGAAAACAGAAATGATTTCAGTTTTCCAATTGAGAAAATAATAGGCCATTTCTGTTACATAATTGTATGTGTCTGTCCCAGTCAGGAGCCTGTAATTCAGTTATTGTTTGTTAATGTGTTACATATTTGTTTTTTGTTCATTTTTATCAGAAAAGATGAGATGAGGCTTATGTAATAACCAAAATCATTATTTGACTCTATTAAGGGCTGATTAATTACATTACGTAAGTATATATACTTTGATTTGTTCTACATACCTGTACATTGTACAGCTGAATATTTGTGTAATGAATCAAATTCAGGAAATTTGTGTCTCCTCTTGCAGAGTGCAGGACATATGCCGAAGTGAGTGCAGTTGGCAACATTATGAGCTTTTTGCATAAAGTTTTGTTTTTCTGGACAACCTGGATACTTCAGCTAGTATAAAATAATTGAAAACAATACTTTAATAATTCTATGCGTTTAAAGCTCGCTTGTCTGGATTTAGTTTTATCATCAGGAACACTCAAAGCCAAATTGAAAATCTGAAGATGTATAAGTACCGAAACTAATGAAACTGTATGTTGCATACAGATTTTTTTGGTCTGTATTTGTTAAGTCTATATATATAAACCCTTATAAACAGACTTGACCAGAATCCTGCATCATTGGTGTTTCTAGTTGAAATTGTACATGTGTTCATAATAAATGTGACGTACGACCTAGCCTTCCTACTAAAATGGCCAGCAACATGGCTAAAATAGAACACAAGCCTAGGGTCAAAATACATTTTTTTTTAACCCAAGTCAAGTGAGCTTTTTTCATCACATGCAGACCCTTGTCTGTTGTCCATTAACTTTATATATTATGAACTTCTTCTAGAGAGCCACTAAATGGAGCGAAATAAAACATTGCATGAATATTCTTCATGCAGTGTTGTAAAAGTTTTGTTACTTTGTAGCTGATTCATTATGATCCCAGACGGCTGCCAAGGAGGGTGAAAAAAGGGGGTGTTGCTAAACGGCGGAAACGGAAAACGAAACGGAAACGGAAAACGGAAACAGAAAGAATTAACATCTTTTATTTAGGGTTATTTTATCTACATATACGTGAATAGGCATGTTTTATGTAGTATAACACATGTTTACAAGAAAGAAAAAAAGAGGAATAAATTGAAAATAAAAGATTTAAAAGCATAACATATTGAACTAATTAGCAGGAGATGATGAGACTATGTTTTTGTTTTTAAATATTAGATAAGGTCATGTGAACGTTGTTCATGCTATTCATTATAGTCTGTTAGACTTTTCTTATTTTAAACACATGTTGGATAAATGTCAATAAGATAGTAACCCAGCAACACAAAACCAAATCTACATACGGCCTAAAAAGATGGTCCTTCAACTCGATCCTAAGATAGGTTGGGGAAATGCTTTTCATTGTTTTTTCTGCGATTCTTCTTCAATTGCTTTGCATTATGATTGGTGTGTATTTGTAACTTTCGTTGTATTTTTAACCAGATTTTTGTGACAAAAATTTCGGTTATTGATTTGGGGATGTACGGCTGGCAGTCAGCAGTAGGGCGGTCGGGCTGGCGGCAAACAAATGTTGTCTGTGCATTTACTCATGAACCATTCATCAAAAGCTTTTAAAATTTTAACATGTTGTTACTGACAACAAAATGAAGGTCAAGTTCAAGAATGATTTTGACTTTTACCGTTCAGGAGTTATGGTTCTTGAAAGATTGAAAAATGGCGTGTCCAGTCGTGTCTGTGCATTTATGCATGAACTGTCCAACCAAAGCTTCCCAAATTTTCCTATGTTGTTACTGATGAAAAAATGGAGGTCAAGTTCAAGAATGACGATTTTGACTTTTACCGGGCATTCAGTAGTTATGGTTCTTGAAAGATTGAAAAATGGGGTTTCCAGTCTTGTCCGTGCAGTTTTGCATGAACTGTTCAATCCAAGCTTCCCAAATTTTAATATGTTATTACTGATGACAAAATGGAGGTCAAGTTCAAGAATGACGATTTTGACTTTTACTGTTCAGGAGTTATGGTTCTTGAAAGATTGAAAAATGTCGTTTCCAGTCATGTCAGTGCTTAAATTACTCATGAACTGTTCAACCAAAGCTTTTCAAATTTTCATATGTTGTTACTGATGACAAAATGGAGGTCAAGTTAAATAATGTTGATTTTGACTTTTACCGTTCAGGAGTTATATATATGGTTCTTGAAAGATAAAAAAATGGCGTTTCCATTCATGTTGTTGCATTTACTCATGAACCATTCAACCTAAGCTCTTTCAAATTTTAATATGTTGATACTGATGACAAAATGCAGGTCAAATTTGATATTGACGATTTTCACTTTCACCGTTCATCAGTTATGGTTCTTGTGATATTGCCAGGACACAAATAAATGTGACAGCCTCTTGTTTCTTGTAAAATGAAAAGAAAACGAAAAAGAAACCTAATGGGACAAAGAAATATGGACAACCGATAAGGAAACCCGGGAACTGGACATATAAATTTGTATACCCTTTATTTTAATGTAAACATTGATGAAATCACTCACTATACTGAGCCTTTTTTCACTGATTACAATACTGATGTACGATGTTAAATATTAAGGTATTGTAGCGTTACATCTCCTAGATTTACTATCAATAATACGAATTGATGTGAAACAAGTGGCGGAAAATTAGTAGCCTACATGGTTAACGTTGTCTTGTATTAGTATTTTTAAAATCAAATGTACACACTGCTTTAAATATCAAGCCGCTTAATTCTTCTCTGAAAATTTAATCCCTAGTAGCCATACATTTTATTTTATAATATTACAATTGAAAACAGTCTCAGTATGCTGTTTTTCTATAGTTGAAAACATTAAAACATAGGCGAAATTAAGATTCCAAAGGGACATTCATACTCACAGACTCCATAGGCGGATTTAGGGGGGGGGGGGCCCAGGGGGCCCGGGCCCCCCCTTTTTGGGAAAAAATTTGGTTGCTTATATAGGGAATCACTGAAGCGTGACTGGAGCGGGCCCCCTCTTAGGTCAGTCAGTGGGCCCCCACTTATGAAAATTTCTGGATCCGCCACTGAAGTCTATAATTAACTGACAATGCCATCACCAAAAAAAGAAGAAAAAAAGACAATCAGACATTAACAATAGTTTACAAAACACAACATGTAAAACTAAAGTCTGAGCAACACACACCTCACCATTAACACTGGGGTTGATCTCAGTTGCTCCGGAAGGGTAAGCAGATATAGCTCCACATGTGACTCCCGTTAACATAGACATGAATTTATATCATTCTACTAAGGAATGTTGAAATTTGGAAGTTAATCTTATTTATATTGGTAATTTTTAAAGATTTTGGTCCTATGCCAAGACAACTGAAAATTCATTCTCTGTTGGTTTTTCTATGACGAAAAGGATACTATATTTTACATAACTTATCTGATCGCCAAACACCAGATTATAAACAATTGATGTCATTTACTAAATAACACCTTACCCTGAACAGTTCCTTGCCATACCACAGCATTAACGACCTGGTTGACCTGTTTGATGTTGTCTAATTTACCATGACTCTTTGCTTGCAAAAGCATAGGAATGAGTAAATCCAATATTGTGTTTTACCTGGTTTCCTGTAACTGTTTAAATTCGATTAAAATAGTTTATATGAGGCTTTTTCAAAATGTGACATAAACAGTGGCAGATACAGGGGCGAGTTCCGGAGGTTGAAACCCTTTTTTTCTGACGACCAATGCATTTGAATGGGGACATAAAGTTGGACCCCCATCCATCCTTTTCTCCTTGGTTGGGACCTCCCCTCTACTTTTTTGAAAATGGCTGGATATATCTGTAACTTGTCCTTATCGATGTTTTGGGCGCAACCATTAAGGATAGTACATATAGTTGCAACTGTGTTATTTACCAATAGTTATGTAACCAACATCTTCTTTCTTTATAAGAACCTTTGAATTCATTGAAACCAAATATTGTATTTATGTTCTTGATGAGGTGCTTACCAGGTTACCTACCAAGTTTTGTAACCTTGTCACTGATTTGTCATCCCAGAAAGCTACCATCAGGGTACCTAGTTTTAGGAATTACATAAAAAATTCTTACATGAATCACTCATAGTGATAGGAATAATATATGACATGAATGTTTCTTATGAGATGTAAACTTGAATTAGCATTCTTACTTTTTTATCCTAGAAAGTTGCCTATAGTGGCCCT
Source organism: Mytilus galloprovincialis (assembly GCF_965363235.1). NCBI lineage: Eukaryota > Metazoa > Mollusca > Bivalvia > Mytilida > Mytilidae > Mytilus > Mytilus galloprovincialis. The sequence goes on along the minus strand of NC_134847.1, from coordinate 14,582,402 downwards.
TAGTGTAACATAGTAACCTATTGGAAAAACATACTATTATAAAATTGTCTTCCAGAGAAAAGCTTCAAATGGATCCAAAGGAAGCCAAGGCTTGATGTAGAAATAAGGCTATTATTTGACCTAAATTGGTGACTTCATATACAATGCCACTCGGATGGAAGGTTGGCTAATTGGCACTCATACCATGGCCACATCTTCTTATTTTATATGATTAATTGTTTCTTAAGAGCTGTGTTGTTGCTTTGTTGCCTATCTCAGTATCTGTTATCTAAGTAGGCTTCAGTAAGGGGGCTTTATAGTTAAGCATATGATGGGAAATACTTACAAATTTAAGTCTTCCATTTAGATCCAATAAAAGAATTGAATCCAGTAATGATTTGTATGTTCCGTATGAGGTGCTAACAAAAGTAAAAAAAAATGTACTTTGTTGCTAATCTGTCCTCTAAGATTTTTTAATATGTAACCTTATAGAAAATACATATTTTTCAAAATTAGATATAAAGTTCAATGTATTATTTTCATAGTTTTTTTTATGGCCCAGAACAAAGTTGTCAGGGCAATATAGTTTTACCCTTGTCTCAGTCATTCTGTCATTCGCTCATTCCACAACAAACCATTACACAGTCTTTTTTTCTAAACACTTTTAGATATTTGGCTGATTTTTGGTATGTGAGTTAACCTGATGATGAGTTACAGATCAAGTTTGAGTTTAATTTTTTGCAGAAATTTCTGACTTTGGACCCTGATAAATTGTTGAAAATCACAGTTAAGATTTTGAGCTAATTTTTGATATTTTAAAAAAAATACAATCCCAATTCAACATCCCAAAATTTTGAAAAACGAATTCCTGGATCCTTAAAGGGTCAATCTCGAAATCTTAAGCTTAAAAACACATGATCCCTGAGACCCAACAAAGGTCCTATCCCACCTCATAGAAAGTAGGGGTAAATGCAAGGTTTGTCTATTATTCTATTATTATGAAATTTGCTATGAAAAGACTTTGAATATTTGCATACTTTAAATGTTAAGGTATTGCTATTTTAATTGCAACATATGAATTATTGAATAACAAATAAACATGATCTACAAATACATGTAGACCAGACATGTCTCTGTGTTAATGTTTCTTTTTTTTTTCTTTTCAGAAATCAAGTTGACCAAGCATATAATATCAAACAGGTAGGAAACTTACATAAATAATAAGTTATCAGTTTTCATAGGAGCTCAGCGGAAAATATATATTTGGGTGTTATCTAAAATTCATTGCATGCTTGATTAATTCACAAATCTTTTTGAGGTGGGTTTAAACATATTTTATTGTTTCAAATGACAAATGGATCAGACACAATTGAATTTTGCATCTTATTTACTGACTTCTCTCTGTGAAGTTTAACTCTAAAGTTGATCATTGGACTCTAAAAGTTGAGTTATATTTCAATCATCTTGTCCTTTCTGATTCCTTCATTGTTTCTTATCGCCCCACTGTTGTATGTTGATTCATCCTTCTGTTGTCAACACTATCAATAACTCAAAAAAGCTTTCAGCTGAATTTTCATGAAACTTTGGTGAATTGTTGATATATAGAGAATAATACATGGCAAAATCCGTATCATATGTCGTATCATCCCGTGACATCAATATCAGCCCAAGGGCCTTTAGGCCCGAGGGATGATATTGGTCGAGGGTGATACGGCATGTGATACGGATTTTGCCATGTATTATACGCTTTATCATATATTTCAACAGAAGAGTATTATATTATATGAACTGTTTTCTGATCTCGATAGATTAGCACTGGGTTACCTTCAGTTCTGCTTTTGTCTTGGTTCAAAGCCTTAAAATAACTGCTTATACAAAGCACCTGGGTTACCTTACCATTTGCCTGCTGCTGTTTTAAAAATATTTTGTTTATTATTGTATTTATTTGAGTGTTTTGTATTTTTTATAGTTGCATTTAGTGTGCCAAAAAATATGCAAACTTGATGTTCGTGACGTCACATACAATATGAAAACTTGACGTTCGTGACGTTACATACCAAACAATGACGTCATTAAAAAAAATGACCTATATTTATGGTCATGACAATATGCGTAAATGTAACAGCCACTATGTTCCGCCAGTTACTTTGTTCCGGCGGAACTTTCTAACTAGTTATTTCGTTCCGTTGGAACTTTTCAACTAGTTATAATGTTTTGTTCCGAGTGCAGTTGAAAAGTTCCAGAAAAAAGTAGCTAGTTGAAAATTCCCGGAACAATGTAGCTAGTTGAAAAATTCTGGCCGGAACAAAACAACTAGTTATATCGTTCCAGATCAAATCAGATAGTCAATTTATTCCAGCATATCATAATAACTGTTCATTACACTCAGTATAAAACCCCCTGATTGCCCAGCTGGCAACAATTAATATTTTTCATCCAATGTCTATCCTTTTAATAACCAAAACCCAGTAGGACAACTACATTTTTGATGGGAAGTCATGATTGACACATGTATTACCCATTCTCTAAACATATTTTCTTATAGATCTCTTTTTAAAGCTTCTACGATAAATTCATTGTTTTTACGCTTTTGAATCTGAATTGCTTCAAAGATACATCCCAGAAGAGAGTTATTACAAGTCTGATTTTGACAAATACATGTCAACACAATGTGTTCTTTTATGAAAAAACGAAACTCAAAATCTCATAAATAAATAGCATTAATATCTAGTATAATAACCAATCTGTGATGTAATTAGATGACACAGTATTGTGCAATAGCAAGAAATTTTCAATTGCACAGTGACAATATTGTGCAATAGCAAGAAATCTTCAATTGCAAAGTATTGTGCAATAGCAAATATTTTCAATTGCACAGTATTGCGCAATGGCAAGAAATATCTAATTGCACAATATTGTGCAATAGCAAGAAATTTTCAATTGATTGGAGTTATCTTTCTTTGTCCAGAATAGTAGTTGAATCAACTTAAATCATTGTTTTATACAATATACAATGTATATTTACTTTTACTACCAACTGATAAATTAAAACCATTCAGTGATAACAAGCACCTTTTGGTACATTTTAATATTTTATGATGTATTTAAATGAGTAGTTATTGTTGCAAACTCCATTAGAAATTTGAATTGAGATCAGTTTTGGATAAAGGGAAAGGGGGATGTGAAAAAAAAATGGGGGGGGGGGGGTTAAATTTTTTTCATTTTAGATTTCATAAATAAAAAGAAAATTTCTTCAAACATTTTTTTGAGAGGATTAATATTCAACAGCATAGTGAATTGCTCAAAGAAAAAAAAAGTATTTTAAGTTCATTAGACCACAATCATTCTGTGTCAGAAACCTATGCTGTGTCAACTATTTAATCACAATCCAAATTTAGAGCTGAATCCAGCTTGAATGTTGTGTCCATACTTGCCCCAACGGTTCAGGGTTCAACCTCTGCGGTCATATAAAGCTGGGCCTTGTGGAGCATCTGGTTGGCTCATATCTGAAACCAAAGCATTAAGAGCAAATTTGTCAGAAAAAAAAATGTTTTTAGGTCATTATATATTTGCTCTGAAATTTTCAGACCATTCAGGCAAACAATTGTTGGGTTGCTGCCCCTTAATTCCAAATTTTATGAAAATTTTGCATGTTATTATCTTGAATATTTTTATAGATAAAGATACAGTGTAAACAGCAATAATGTTTTTGCAAAGTAAGACCTTAAAATAAGTCAGCATGACTTAAATGGTCAATTGACCCCTTAAGGAGTTATTGCCCTTTATAGTCTATTTTTAACAATTTTCATAAATTCTGTAAATTTTTCAAAATATTTTCCACTAAAACTACTAGGCCAAGTTGATTAATGATAGAGATAATTGTAAGCAGGAAGAAAGTTCAGTCAAAAAAGATCTACAAACACATCACCATTACCAAAACAAAATTTTGTCATGAATCCATCTATGTCCTTTGTTTGATATGCACATAGACCAAATTGAGCAACACCCACATTTATTTTTTGACAAAAATCTATATTATGTCAAAAATTTTATCACAATCCAAATTCAGACAGTATCAAGCTATGTTCAGGGGTTGACCACTGTGGTCTTAAAAAACTCTGCCCTGCGGAGAACCTGGATAAAACTAAAAACCCTTGTTATATGATGTTGTTGTTGTTGTTGTTGTTGTAGTGACCAAGTGACATTTTCAGAAGAATCAGAAAAGCAGTTGTTGGTTTGCTGCCCTGTATTAGTAATTTTAAGGAAATTTTGCTTTTTTTTTCCAGCCTAGCTCGACTCAGGGGTTGTGATCCGGTGGCTACGACGGCTGTGGCATTAGCTTACTTCTTAAAAGCTTTATATTTTAGAAGGTGGAAGACCTGGATGCTTCATACTTTGAATATACATATGCCTCATTTTTCGAAGTTTCTGTCAGTCGCATGTCCAATGTCCTTGACTTTATTTCATGGTTCAGTGACTACTTGAATAAAAAGTTAAAATTTTTTTTAATGTTAAATTCTCTATTATTATAAGTTATAGGCTAACTATATTTGGTATGTGCATACCTTGCTAGGTTCTCGTGCCCGTCAGACAGTTTTCACTTGACCTCACCCTCTTTTCACGGATCAGTGAACAAGGTAAAGTTTTGGTGGTCAAGTCCATATCTCAGATACTATAAGCAATAGGTCTACTATATTTGGCGTATAGAATGATTGTAAGGTGAACATGTCTTGCTGGCAGGTGTCATCTGACCTTGACCTCATTTTCATGGTTCAGTGGTCAAAGTTAAGTTTTTGAGTTATGGTCTTTTTTTCTAATACTATATGCAATAGGTCAACTATCTTTGGTGTATGGAAATATGTTATGATCTATATGTCTGTCGCGCAGGTTAATTTTGACCTTGACCTCATTTTAACAGTTCATTTCTCAGTGTTTAGTTTTTCTGTTTTGGTCTGTTTCTCTTTAACTATAAGCATAAGGTCAACTTTTTATTTGTCGTATGGAAGTATTGTTAGCTGTACATGTCTGCCTGGCATGGATCATCTGACCTTGACCTCATTTTCATGGTTTATTGGTCAATGTTTATTTTTGTTGGTTAATTTTATAGTTTATGTGACAGTTGTGGTAAAGCTTTATACTTAGGACTATCAACATAATATCAATGATAAGTAAAGAAAGAGGGACATTTCAGCGTGTGCACTCTGGTGGTTACTATCTTGAATATAAATATAGATTGAGATGAACTGTAAACTGCAATAATGTTCATCAAATAAATCATAAATCAACATTGAAAGCCAAAAGTATAATGGTTGCAGTATTTCATGCATCAATTAAAAAAAATTATCTTAACACAGACTCCTCAGAGCCTCTATAGTTATTTAAAATGCTGCTTATCTATGTTGGGGCCTCAGGTAAGATAAGTTATGTAGCTTTTAGTGTACAACCCTCTTAAATGAGGTATTATTGTTTTTGTTTGCTAAGAAATGAATATAAATTTTAACAAAAAACACAATTGATTTTTTTTGTAGGAAAATTTTCCACCTGGTGACAGATTTCTTAAATCTAAATGTGCAGGTTAGTTTTTGAGTGAAGATCATCAATGCTGGAAATATTAAGTCATACAAATGCATGAAATTTTTCTCCTATTACTTCAACAGAAAAAAGGTACTTTTACAAAAATGTAGGCTTCTTTCAAAGGCAGATTTTGAGCATAATTGAAAGGTATAAGATAAAGTTCATTTATAGGAAAATACAATGTATAGTGAAATCCTATATTAAGAAAAACAATTGACTTGGACCTGTGAACCCCCTTAATTCATATTATATATGAAAAGTAAATGTTTATCATTGTTTTTACTATAAGAATGATTTTTGTGGATCAAATCTGTCATTAAAATGGTTTGCCTTTGTTTCACTTTCAATGTGAGCTTTTCTCATCACTTGGCATCTGCCATTGTCCCTCCTCATAGTCCATTGTCATATACTTATAATAAAACTTTTATAGAAATCTTTTCCTCTAAAACTACTGAGACAAAATTAAGCTGACATGGTTACAATCATCATTAAGGTATCTTGGTAAAAAAATTTGTTAGATGATCCTGCCTGCCAATCAAGATGACAGACATGGCTAAAAAAAGGACATAGGAGTAAAATGCAGCTTTTTGTAAATAATTCTGAAACTAAAGCACTAAGTTTTTAATGTAAATTTTTAACGATTTTTTTCGTAAACTTTTCTTTAAAAAAATTATTTTCCAGCAGTTAATTAATCTACGGGCCAATTAGAATTAAACTAAGCCACAATGCCATCCAACTAACATGGCAATCATGTCTGAATATAGTACATAGGGATTAACTATTGAAGTGTAAGGGAAAATTGTTAAAAAAAACCAACAATTTCAAATGGTCTTAACTTGAAAACTAATTTAAATAATGATAAGGGGTCTTCAGTAAGTATTGTCTAAGTCAAGATACTAGTGGGATAACCTTTTTTATTTTAATTATTAGGGTATCTTATACTATTTATTATGATTCATAACTCATTTTACATGATTTACAAAACCACAGAAGATTCATGTAAGCGACAAGAGCTAGCCTCTAATTTTAAACAAAAATTGCTATTGTTGAAGATGCAGGTGAGCAAGCCCACCTTGTTAGAGACACTAGTTCCCCTGCTTCATACTTATGTGTTTGAATTTAAGATAAGAAATCAACTAAATATTTAATCTCCATGTACAACAGAGGTACCACAAGCACCTGAAAATTTGAAGGTGAAGACGAGGACCAATGACAAGTTGACTTTGGAATGGACAAGGCCAAAGGCAATTGGCGATTCAAAGGTTACTGGGTACAATATTTCCCTGAAAATGGTTGATTCTGATGACTGGAAAAAGATTGGACGAGGCAGATCATTTGTCACCTCCTATACCATTAAGAATCTGAAGCTGGACAAACATTATGTATGTAGTGTCAGTGCTGAAAACAAAGTTGGTAAAGGACCAGCAGCCGAGGTAGAGTCTCCTGTTGTTCAACATCAAAAGCCAGGTGAATTGAAGTTCTGTCTGAGTTCATTCAAAATTAAAGGCTGAATTGGATTTTTTAGTTCCTGAGTGATTAAGTTAATTTTATTTTATATATGGTTGAAAACATTTTTGGATTGATTTTGGAAGTTATGGTCCAAACTCATGTCCACGTCGTTGTGAGCATTTGTGTCAGATTATTATTTAGTTATAAGACCATTGGTTTCTTGATAATAACTTAGGGATGTACTTAGGTGAGGTTTTGGAATTTGTGTCAAATGTTCGGACTCCTTGGTGTTTTTCCATATAATACAATGTAAAATATTTTGCCCCATAACACCCATTTATTTTTTCATGTAAGACTTAATAGCTCATGAAAGTTCATTTACCAAAATTGTAGAAGATTCTTAATTTTCTTTCTTTTGTTTTGAGACCTAATAATACCAATGCAAATATAAGGTAAAAGTCTGAGTCAGCCTTTTCCCGCCATTTTTTAAATCTCAAATATCTCGAAAAAGAGGTCCATGACCTATCAATATTTTTAGCTTATTTTTATCCTTAATTGATGCTCTATCAACTTATAGTATCAATTTTAACTTCTTAATTTATTAATTTTCACCTAACCTCACCTAAGTACATCCTTAAGTATTTATAAGAAAATAGAAATATATGAAATTTTAAAACTAGATTTGAAATCATAAAAGGAAGGCTGGGATTTATTTAGGGGGTTTTGGTTCGAACAGTTTATGTATAAAGGGCCAAAAAAGGGCTAAAATAAGCATTTTTATAGTTTCCAGAAAATAAACCGTATGTAAGTATAAATACAATCTTACTGAAACTGCTAATTTAAATTTTTCAGCTATTTTTTGTGTGAGTTTCTACTACTGTCCGACTATAACATAGCTCTTTTCTGTGTACTTTTTGTGTTGAAAACTTTGATGCCCCACCTACGTTCGTCTCTGTCCCGCTTCAGGTTAAAGTTTTTGGTCAAGGTATTTTTTTATGAAGCTGAAGTCCAATCAACTTGAAACTTAGTACACTTGTTGCTTATGATATTATGTTTCTAATTTTTAAGCCAAATTAGACTTTTGACTCCAATTTCAGGGTCCACTGAACATATAAAATGAAAGTGCCAGTTTCAGGTTAAAGTTTTTGGTCAAGGTAGTTTTTGATGATTCAATCAACCTCAAAACTTGGTACACATGTTACCTTTATATGGTATGATCTTTCTAATTTTAATGCCAAATTAAACTTTTTACCCAATTTCCCGGTCCATTAAATATGGAAAATAATGTGTGAGTGGGGCATCTGTGTACTTTGGACACATTCTTGTTTTCAGGCAGTTTTGCAGTGCCAAACTATATGTATCAACTGGTTGTTTTACAGTGAAAGTACCTATGTGTAGTTACAAGTTGGTCTAATTTGCTGATAACAAAATCAATACTTATACCAAACATAACAATGTTTAAAGATTTAATTACAGTGTTAAATAGGTAACCTTGAAAATATGAGCATAAGTTTATAAGTATAACAACCTGATAATGAACATAAGTATAACAAACATGAACAATTCCACATATGTCATAAGTATAACAAATATGAACAATTCAACATATGTCATAAGTATAACAAACATGAACAATTCCACATGTGTCATAAGTATAACAAACATCAGGTTGTTTATTTTAAGGGTGTTTATCATTATACTATAGTTAATCTATCATATTATCATGATTATTGTTCAAGATTTAGGCCATACTGGTAATTTAGACCTTTTGTTTTACAGTGAAAGCTATTGAGAAAGCCAGAACAAGCAAACAATCTATCAAAGATAAGAAAGAAAATGAAGCGCTATATAGTGATGTAGTCAAAAAGAATTTAACTAGCAGACCAACAACAGGTAAAAAATGATTGAGAAAATTTAAATAAATGGGCTTAAATAAGTTATATTTGAATATGCCTAGTCATATTCACTCTGCTAGTTCAAGATAAAGGACCAGTAATGACCCATCAAATTGTGCAATCAAAAAGACATCAAAATTTTCATAGGGAAGAGTGAAAAAAGGACATATGTTACATGATATAGATATGTTTGAAATATATAAAGTTATGTGAAATATATAGAAAAAGACTTGATTAACTCATATATTTTAAAGATTGGACTTTTAACCAAAGCCAAAAATTTGAAAAAAAAGGTATTTCATTTCTGACTGTCTTAGGAATCCAGTGAAGTAAAACAATGTTAGGCTTATCTGAAAAAGCATCAAAATTTGCCACAAATTTATATTTCCTTTACATAACTGTTGTAGCAATATATTTACAGTTAATGAAGTTTTCCAATGTTCGATCTTGTTTTAATTTTGCAGTTTAATTAGGGAAGATTTCAAAATCTTGATCAATGCAAGTATGTCACTAAAAATGGTGGGTTGATAGAAATAAAACTATTGTTTGTGCTGCAGGAGCTTAGAAAGTTTGAAATAGGATCTTTATCAATTAAGAGATAAAAAGTTGCCATTCAATGTTTTGGTCAGAAATTTCCATGTTTTCTATAGGGACTAGCCTCGCTTTAATGTACAACATTGAACCCTTACAAAACATTAAAAAATAAAAGCTGTTAGACTTTAGAGAAATCTTAGACCAATGCACTGGTGCAGTGAATGTAAACATGGTATCAGTATATAGCTGGGCTGTTAATAAAATTGAGAAAGGTAATGGGGAATGTGTCAAAGCGACAACAACCCGACCATAGATTAGACAACAGTCGAAGGCCACCAAAGGGTCTTCAATGTAGCGAGAATCTCCTGCAACCGTAGGTGTCCTTCAGCTGGCCCCTTAAATAATATGTATACTAGTACAGTTATAATGGACATCATACTAAACTTTGAATTATTCACAAGAAACTAAAATTGAAAATCATACAAGACTTACAAAGGACAGAGGCTCCTGACTTGGGACTGGCGCTAAATTGCGGCCGGGTTAAACATGTTTATGAGATCTAAACCCTCCCCTATACCACTAGCTAATGTAGAAAAGTAAACACATAACAATACGCAGGGGTGTGGAAATATTTGTTGTGAGCACTTGTCCCTGGGCAAGTAAAACAAAAATTTTACTTGTCCAGAATTTTTTTTACTTGCCCTGATGATTTCAATAAATATTGAAGTATTTCTTGTTAGCTAATATATGATTCTTACTTAGCACTGTTGTTCATTATAAACACATGAAATTCATTTGTTAATATGTGTAAAAAATTAGGAAATTGATAAACATCAATGGGACAAAACCTAACAGCAAACCAACCAATGAAATGACATGTAAAGAACAATTTTGCAGCAGTTTTTTTAATAAAAATTGTAGCCAGTAGCTACAGATACTAAATTTGAGGACAGTGATTGAAGAAATGTAAACTGAATAATAGATTAACTATTTCTTGATTAATATTTATTATTGTATTGATGGGCAATTAAAACGTCCCTTCTATTTACCACTTGACAACAAATAATGTTGACCTTACATCTATAAATAAGACAAAACTTAATTTATTTTCCGAATTTCCATAGATAGCCAGGGTCAATCTGATATCCACGATGTCTGAAATTCTCGCTTCTGGTTTTTTTTTTAAATACTCTGTGTCCTCCATTTGCATTTAAGGTTTTCTACTCGACTCATGACTCTTTTTGTCTTGCTTGCCCAGCTTTTTATTAAGTACAGTGAAACCTGTCCAAACCGAACACCCACGAGACTTTGCGTTTTGTTCGGTTTTCACAGGTGTTCGGATTATAGAGATAAACGGAAGTTGACACCAAAATAATTTTGGCACTTACTGACACGGGATTATAGGTGACACAATAGACGACAAATTATTTTTGTGTTGATTTAAATGTAAATGTAAAAAAGTAGAGATGATCAACGTTTTGCTTCATTTTTGTTAATAAATCAAACACAACTCCGTCAATCACGCTCGTCGTTGTGAGATGTCCGACAAAGAGAAATTTTGCTTTTGATAATTATTTTCTCATCTATAATTCACTGACTAATTCAGGTTCGCAGACGCTTTCAAATGACGATTCCGTAGTTGAATCTGGAATGTCATTGTACACATGAGTTCTCCACTTAACCTGGTCACCTGCTGATTGATACTTCGACACACGATAAGAGTGAAACAAAAGCAGGGGTCCAGTTTATTCTCGGACTTTATCGTTGCTGAATAGCTAACGGAAGTCTTTGGGAGCATGTGTATCAAATATATAGGGCCTCTAACGAGAATCCGACAATCGAAAGCCATATACCTTGTTGTGTTGCATGACTTCGTAATCCAGTGAAAAGCTTTAAAACTATTATTTAATTAAACAGTTTAGCTACAAAATGGCAGTTGCGAGTTTGTGGTCGTAATTATTTGAGTAACGTGCATTTAACTGATCTGAAAGTTCCTTCCTTGTCATTATCGGCCATGGGGGTAGCTGACCAGTTTAACATTTCTTTACAAAAAATTACTTTAGACATGGACACAAACATGCTAATTAATTTGTAATAACAACTCACCAGTTAATTAACCTCAAATACCCTCTGGGATACTCTGTCTTCCTGTGTTTGTTTAATTAAATCATGCAAATAATTAAAAATGCTTTTTTGTTTTGATTGCTATTGATCGATTTTGACAGGTAATTTTTAAAGACAAATTTACTTACTAGCCTTCAAAAAGCGTTCGGAATTCGGTGTTGACAGGGTTCGGTTTTGTCAGGTTAGATTAACGTTAATTGATAGGGAAATTTTTCGGGACTTTGAAAATTGTTCGGTTTAAACTGAAATTCGTTTTTATCAGGGTTCGGTTTACCCAGGTTTCACTGTATTTATCAATCTGAATCTCGATACAAAATTTAAAGAAATGACACTTCTGGTAAATGATGGATAAAACCTAATCGACAATCCCGGGTCAATGGACAAAGCCAATGCAATGTTACGCGACTCTGGTTTCGCATACTTATTTTTATTTATTTTGGTTATTGATCTATTTCAGGTATCATGTAATATTTATCGTCATGAACATTGATGTTTTTACTTGCTGAACATTGGTTTCTTTTACATAAATTAAACATCTTTATACGTTTTGAAATTAATTTTATGTTTTTGTTGGACTTTGTCTTGTAAATTTTTTTACTTGTCCACCGGCAACCAAGACAAAAATAATTACTTCTCCGGTTGTTCAAATGGCGAGTCAGGCATAGCATTTCCACACCCCTAATACGCACATTAAAATTCAGTTCAGGAGAAGTCTGAGTCCGATGTCAGAAGATGAAACAAAATAAGATAAATAAAATGACAATAATACATAAATAACAACAGACTACTAGCAGTTAACTGACATGCCAGCTCCAGACCTCAATTAAACTGATTGAAAGATTATGTCTTCATCATATGAATATCAGGCACAATCCCTCCCCTTAGGGGTTCAGTATCATACTATCTAACTGTGCACCACTTATTGCGGAACCTGTTTTTGTATTGTTATGAGTTACAATTTATGACAAAAATAAGCAAAGACCCATCGAAACAACATCTGATAAACAAATTTAATAATACTTTTAGATATTTGGATGATATTTTGGCTCTCAATAATGACGACTTCAGTATGTATATTAATGAAATTTATCCTGTTGAACTTACTTTAAATAAAGCTAATACTAACAATGACCACTGCCCTTTTCTCGATCTTGATATCTATATCATTAATGGAAAGCTGAATACTAAAATTTATGATAAAAGGGATGATTTTTCATTTCCTATCGTTAATTATTCGTTTTTAGATGGTGACGTTCCCTTGTCACCATCTTACGGTGTTTATATATCTCAACTTGTACGATTCGCTCGTGTGTGTAACAATGTTTTAGATTTTAACGAGAGAAATTTATGTATTACTGAAAAATTATTACACCAGAGTTTTCGATATCACAAACTAGTCAAAACATTTACTAAATTTTATCATCGGTATAAAGACATCATTCGTAAATATAGCTCAACATGCAGACTTCTAATACGTTCAGGTATTTCATATTCAATTTTTTATGGAAATATTCTTTATAAAGCACAAAGGTGTCAGTATTCACCTCAGAAACTTACAAAACCTTTGAATAGACTTATTAAGAAGGGACATAATTACGATACTGTTGTCAAGTCATTAAAGATTGCATATTTTGGCGTTAATATTGAGTCACTGATAAGGTCTTTGCATCGGAACTAAACACATTTATTCTAAAAACAGTTGTTGGCATGACACGGGTTATGTTCTTCTCATATATGTTATGATGGTATGATACTAAACCCCTAACGGGAAGGATTGTGCCTGATGTTCATATGATGAAATCATAATCTTTCAGTCAGTTTAATTGAAGTCTGGAGCTGGCATGTCAGTTAACTGCTAGTAGTCTGTTGTTATTTTTGTATTATTGTCATTTTGTTTATTTTTTTTTGTTACATCTTCTGACATCAGACTCGGACTTCTCTTGAACTGAATTTTAATGTGCGTATTGTTATGCGTTTACTTTTCTACATTGGTTAGAGGTATAGGGGGAGGGTTGAGATCTCACAAACATGTTTAACCCCGCCACATTTTTGTGCCTGTCCCCAGTCAGGAGCCTCTGGCCTTTGTTAGTCTTGTATTATTTTAATTTTAGTTTCTTGTGTACAATTTGGAAATAAGTATGGCGTTCATTATCACTGGACTAGTATATATTTGTTTAGGGGCCAGCTGAAGGACGCCTCCGGGTGCGGGAATTTCTCGCTACATTGAAGACCTGTTGGTGACCCTCTGCTGTTGTTTTTTATTTGGTCGGGTTGTTGTCTCTTTGACACATTCCCCATTTCCATTCTCAATTTTATCATAAAATATATGAGAAAAACATAACCCGTGTCATCAGCCAACAACTGTTTTATTCCTTTTTGTCTTATATTTTTGTTTTAAGAATCATAGAAATATATACATGTAGAAAGCAAATGTTAATAGGCAAAATGATCAAAAAGTCAAGATCTAAAACAAATAAGTGAACATTCCCAAAATTGTCAGTTGACCCTTTATTGAAGTTATTGTCCTAAATGACTTTTTTATTATCAGCTTTTTGCATTTTTGCCTATTATTTTGAAAATAGTTGTATCAGTGAAGACATTTGTGTGTCAACAAACTCTTGTTTTACAGTGAAATCTATTGGGAAAGCCAGCCCTAGCCAACCATCATTCAAGAATAAGAAAGGAGGAAATAAAGTATTATATTGTGATAAATTTAAAAGGAATTTAACAAGTCCACCAATAGCAGGTAACAACTATTTGAGTAAAATGTGTTTTTAAAGGATTAGAAAATTCTGCTTGGGATGAATGTAGCTATACAGTCAAACCTGCACTACTGGTCACCTTGTTTCAACAGTCAATTGCAACCAATGGTGGCTTTCAAATCTTTCTTTTTTTTTACTCTATATTATTTTAAGTATTATAAGAAAGATAGAAAGCAAATTTAAATAGACAAAAGATCGAAGAGTCAAGATCTAAAGCAAATGAGTCTTATGGCAAAAATCGTCAGTTGACCCCTTATTGAATTGATTGCCCTTAAATGACTATTTTATTTTCAGCTGTTTACATATTTCCTATTTTATTTTGAAAACATTATATTTATGATCAGCATCTGCAAAATAAGATCTACAAATGGACCATCATGGATGAAATATTTAGTCTACTGATATTGGAGCTTTTTCCCTTTAAAGATTTAGCTCATGACATCTTCCCTTTAAAAGTGCACCAGTGTCCGTCAAATATCTAAATAGGCTGTAATCAAGCTTTTCTCATCACTTTGCATCTGTCATATACTTATAAATAAACTTTTATCAAAATCTTTTCCTCTAAAACTACTGAGACAAAATTAAGCTGACGTGGTTACAATCATCATTAAGGTATCTTGGAAAAAAAATGTGTTAGATGATCCCGCCTGCCAATCAAGATGACAGACATGGCTAAAAAAAGGACATAGGAGTAAAATGCAACTTTTTGTAAACAGTTCTGAAACTAAAGCACTTAGAGCAAATCTGACATGGGATAGAAATGGTCATCAGATTAAGATCAATTAGTCCTGAAAACTTAAGACTAATCAGACAACTGGTTGTTGGATAACTGTCCCTGAATTTGTAATTTTAAGGAAATTGAGCAGTTTTTTGGTTATTATCTAATGTATTATTATAGACAAAGATAATGTATATAAGATCTAAAAAGAAGTTGATATGACAAAGATATTCAATTGACCCCTTAAATTGATATTGCCTTTTAAAGTGAATTTTTAACAATTTTTTCGTAAATTTCTCCAGTTAATCTACGGGGCCAATTAGAATAAAACTAAGCCACAATGCTTATACTATTTATTATGATTTAAACCTTATTTTAAATGATTTTCAAAACCACAGAAGATTCATTTAAGCGACACAGGCTCATGAGAGCTAGCCTCTAGTTTTAAACAAAAATTGCTATTGTTGAAGATGCAGGTGAGCAAGCCCAGCTTGCTAGAGACTCTAGTTTCCCTGCTTCATACTTATATGTTTGAATTTAAGATAAGAAATCAACTAAATATTTAATCTCCATGTACAACAGAGGTACCACAAGCACCTGAAAATTTGAAGGTGAAGACGAGGACCAATGACAAGTTGACTTTGGAATGGACAAGGCCAAAGGCAATTGGCGATTCAAAGGTTACTGGGTACAATATTTCCCTGAAAATGGTTGATTCTGATGACTGGAAAAAGATTAGACGAGGCAGATCATTTGTCACCTCCTATACCATTAAGAATCTGAAGCTGGACAAACATTATGTATGTAGTGTCAGTGCTGAAAACAAAGTTGGTAAAGGACCAGCAGCCGAGGTAGAGTCTCCTGTTGTTCAACATCAAAAGCCAGGTAAATTGAAGTTCTGTCTGAGTTCATTCAAAATTAAAGGCTGAATTGGATTTTTTTAGTTCCTGAGTGGTTAAGTTAAATTTGAATTATCTGTAACTTTTAAAAGACATGATCAGAAAAGTGCAATTAATGTAAACACCAAATTAATCCAGTGTTCTTATCATTTTCTTACACTATGTTGATACCAGCTGTTATTACTCACATGACTTGATAAAAAAAAAAATCTCCATTGAAAATATGGGAAAAAAATATTATATTATGTTCTAACTTTCTCATTCAAAGTTTAGGAATTTTGTTTTCAGCTCACCTGGCTCAAAGGGCCAAGTGAGCTTTTCTCATTACTTGGCGTTCGTCATTGTCGGCGTAACTTTTCACATTTTGAACATCTTCTAGAGAACCACTGAATGAAATGGAACCAAACATAGCATGAATGATCCTTATGAGGTGTTGACCAAGTGTTGTTAGTTTGTAGCTGATCCATTATCCAAGATGGCTGCCAGCAGAGGACTTAGTTAAACTTAGTACCCTATGGGAAATACTTACAAATGTCTTCTTTTAGAGAACCACTAAATGGAATGAAACCAAACATAGCATGAATGTTCCTTATGAGGTGTTGACCAAGTGTTAACACTCAGGCCTCTACAATAACTTTTTTTTCAACTTGTCCTGTAGGACAAGCACATACCAAAATTTACTTGTCCGAATGAAATTGTTACTTGTCCAAAAATTTATTAAAAATAACCTTTTTTACATTTTTAGTTGATTAAAGGAACAAAACGAATTTAAACAATATAACAGAATTTGATGTATTTTTTTAAAAATACTTTTCAAAAATATGAGTCAAGTACAACTGCGAAACTAGTCATATCACAGGAATTAGGTTCTAGCTTCCATCAATGCTAGTCTCATCAGATTCTTAATCATGAGGCACCATCTGATAGGCCTGTACACTCATTGGATTTGTATTCTGTTTATTTTTTTTTGAGTTAAAAAAAAAGTTTATTCAAATGCAATCAATAAAAAGAAGATAAGCCATCATAAGGTCTGATTGCCAATGAGACAACTCTCTGCAAAAGACCAAATGACACAGAAATTAACAACTATAGGTCACCATATTGCAAGTAATGTTTTTTTCTACTTATGATCAAATATGATTTTGTGAATTTTATGGTAAATAAAAAAAAATATTTTTGTGAAAAAATTACCGGTATGGTATTTATTATAAGGAACAGAATAAGGTAGCAAATGAGGTTCAAATGAGGTACAGATTTGTCTTGGTCCCAAAATGTCTCCTGCCATGTCAAACTGTCTATCAATCATGTCTACTAAATATGTCTTCTACGGTGCCAAACTGTCTCTTAAACAATTGGAGCTGAATCTTTCGAGGTGACGAACTGTCCTGTAAAGTTACCTTTTCTACAAAGCGCATCATTGATTCCGATCAGTAAGACTGTTTTCTGAGAATAGTATTCCTTTTACCTGTTAAAAAGTACCTGACAAAGAACCAGTTAAAAATTATCGATTGCAAGTAAACATGTTGAAGAAAAAGGTTTTGCATTTGAATAAACAGAATACAGAAACATGTCAAATTAATATTTGTTTTTTCTTGTTTTTGTTGATAATAAAATACTTTGTTTATCAAAGTTGGAATAAATTTATTTTCTGCAGAATAATTGTACTTGTCCCGAGGGACAAGCTTGATCCAGCTTTTACTTGTTCGACCTTTTTTCCCTCTGGTACCGGACAATCGGACAAGCGTTATTGTCGAGGCCTGGTTCTTACTTTGAAACCGATCCATTATATAAGATGGCCACAAGCAGGGACTTGGTTTAACATAGGACCCTATGTATGGCGCGGAATCAGGGTCAAAAATACTTATTTACGTATAAACATAATTATTTCTGTATATACGGAATTCGATTTATGTATATACGTAAATCGAATTCCGTATATACGTTAATCGAATTCTGTATATACAGAAATAATTACGTATATACGTAAATCGAATTCCGTATATACGTTAATCGATGGTTTAACATAGGACCCTATGGGACATACGTACAAATGTACTGAATAGAATGAAATCAAACATGGCATGAATGTTCCTTATGAGGTGCTGACCAAGTGTTGTTATTTTGTAGCTTTTCCATTATCCAAGATGGCCACCAGGGGGGACCTAGTTTAATATAGGACCCTATGGGAAATACATACAAATGTTTTATTTTAAAGAACCACTGAATAGAATGAAACAAAATTTATCATGAATGTTCCTTATGAGGTACTAAACAATGTGTTGTTATTTTGTAGCCGTTCCATTATTTAAGATTGCCGCCATTGGGGGACTTATTTTAACATGGGATCCTATGGGAATTACATACAAATGTCTTCTTTAAGAGAACTACTGATCAAACATAACAATATTAAATCAAATTTGGCCTAAAACATCATTATAAGTATCTGTTACAATTTTTATGCCCCACCTACGATAGTAGAGGGGCATTATGTTTTCTGGTCTGTGCGTCCGTTCGTCCGTCCGTTCGTTCGTCCGTTCGTCCGTCTGTCCCGCTTCAGGTTAAAGTTTTTGGTCGAGGTAGTTTTTGATGAAGTTGAAGTCCAATCGACTTCAAACTTGGTACACATGTTCCCTATGATATGATCTTTCTAATTTTAATGCCAAATTAGAGATTTTACCCCAATTTCACGGTCCACTGAACATAGAAAATGATAGTGCGAGTGGGGCATTCGTGTACTCCCGCTTCAGGTTAAAGTTTTTGGTCGAGGTAGTTTTTGATGAAGTTGAAGTCTAATCGACTTCAAACTTGGTACACATGTTCCCTATGATATGATCTTTCTAATTTTAATGCCAAATTAGAGATTTTACCCCAATTTCACGGTCCACTGAACATAGAAAATGATAGTGCGAGTGGGGCATTCGTGTACTGAGGACACATTCTTGTTTATTTACATTTTTAATATTATTTCAAAATTCCAAGTATAGAATCAGGTGAGCCACACAGGATCTTGAGATTCTCTAGTTTATATATGGTTCAAAACATTTTTGGATTGATTTTGGAAGTTATGGTCCAAACTCTTCTCCACGTTGTTGTTAGCATCGGTGTAAGTATAAATATAATCTTTCTGAAACTGCTTATTTAAATTTTTCAGCTATTTTTTTTATGTGAGTTCCTACTACTGTCCCACTATAACATAGTCTTTTAAGTGTACTTTTTGTGTTGAATACTTTTATTCCCAACCTACGTTCGTCCCTGTCCTGCTTCAGATTAAAGTTTTTTGTCAAGGTAGTTTTTGATGAAGCTGAAATCCAATCAACGTAAAACTTAGTACACTTGTTGCTTATGATATGATCTTTCTAATGTTAAAGCCAAATTAGACTTTTGACCCCAATTTCAAGGTCCACTGAACATATAAAATGAAAGTGCCAGTTTCAGGTTAAAGTTTTTGGTCAAGGTAGTTTTTGATGAAGCTAAGGTCCAATCAACTTGAAACTTAGTACACCTGTACCTATATATGGTATGATCTTTCTAATTTTAATGCCAAATTAGATTTTTACCCAAATTCATGGTCCATGGAATATGGAAAATAATGTGCGAGTGGGGCATCTATGTACTTTGGACACATTCTTGTTTTCAGGCAGTTGTGCAGTGCAAAACTATATGTATCAACTGGTTGTTTTAATTGAATGTACCTATGTGTAGTTACAAGTTGGGCTAATTTGCTGATAACAGAATCAATATTTATACCAAATAAAACAATATTTAAAGATTTAATTACAGTGTTAAATAGGTAACCTTAAAAATATGAACATAAGTTATAAGTATAACAACCTGATAATGAACATAAGTATAACAAACATGAACAATTCCAACAAATGTCATAAGTATAACAAACATGAACAATTCAAAATATGTCACAAGTGTAACAAACATGAACAATTCCACATATGTCATAAGTAGAACAAACTTGAACAATTCAACATATGTCATAAGTATAACAAACATGAACAATTCAACATATGTCACAAGTATAACAAACATGAACAATTCAACATATGTCATAAGTATAACAAACATGAACAATTCAACATATGTCATAAGTATAACAAACATGAACAATTCAACATATGTCACAAGTATAACAAACATGAACAATTCAACATATGTCACAAGTATAACAAACATGAACAATTCAACATATGTCATAAGTAAAACAAACATGAACAATTCAACATATGTCATAAGTATAACAAACATGAACAATTCAACATATGTCACAAGTATAACAAACATGAACAATTCAACATATGTCATAAGTAAAACAAACATGAACAATTCAACATATGTCATAAGTATAACAAACATGAACAATTCAACATATGTCATAAGTAAAACAAACATGAACAATTCAACATATGTCATAAGTATAACAAACATCAGGTTGTTGATTTTAAGGGTGTTTATCATATACTATAGTTAATCTATCATATTATCATGATTATTGTTCAAAATTCAGGCCATACTGGTAATTTAGAACTTGTTTTTTACAGTGAAAGCTATTGAGAAAGCCAGAACAAGCAAACAATCTATCAAAGATAAGAAAGAAAATGAAGCGCTATATAGTGATGTAGTCAAAAAGAATTTAACTAGCAGACCAACAACAGGTAAAAAATGATTGAGAAAATTTAAATAAATGGGCTTAAATAGGTTATATTTGAATATGCCTAGTCATATTCACTCTGCTAGTTCAAGATAAAGGACCAGTAATGACCCATCAAATTGTGCAATCAAAAAGGCATCAAAATTTTCATAGGGAAGAGTGAAAAAAGGACATATATTACATGATATAGATATGTTTGAAAATTACAAAGTTATGTAAAATATATAGAAAAAAGACTTGATTAACTCACATTACTTTTGGACAATTTTTTCATTTTTTATAAGCCTTAGAAAACCATTCTCAGTCATATTGGTACCGTTTAGTTATTGTTATTTTCAATAAGTTGCTTCTAAATAAACTGAAGTTATTGATCTTAAATGAAAATATATCTTTTTGATTCCTATTGTCTTAATTTTTTTTAAAGAATCATAGAAATATATACATGTAGAAAGCAAATGTTAATAGGCAAAATGATCAAAAAGTCAAGATCTAAAACAAATAAGTGAACGTTCCCAAAATTGTCAGTTAGCCCTTTATTGAAGTTATTGTCCTAAATGACTTTTTTATTATCAGCTTTTTGCATTTTTGCCTATTATTTTGAAAATAGTTGTATCAGTGAAGACATTTGTGTGTCAACAAACTCTTGTTTTACAGTGAAATCTATTGGGAAAGCCAGCCCTAGCCAACCATCATTCAAGAATAAGAAAGGAGGAAATAAAGTATTATATTGTGATAAATTTAAAAAGAATTTAACAAGTCGACCAATAGCAGGTAACAACTATTTGAGAAAAATGTGTTTTTAAAGGATTAGAAAATTCTGCTTGGGATGAATATAGCTATACAGTCAAACCTGCACTAATGATCACCTTGTTTCAACAGTCAATTGCAACCAATGGTGGCTTTCAAATCTTTCCTTTTTTTTACTCTATATTATTTTACGTATAGAAAGATAGAAAGCAAATTTAAATAGACAAAAGATCAAAGAGTCAAGATCTAAAGCAAATGAGTCAACATGGCAAAAATCGTCAGTTGACCCCTTATTGAATTGATTGCCCTTAAATGACTATTTTATTTTCAGCTGTTTACATATTTCCTATTTTATTTTGAAAACATTATATTTATGATCAGCATCTGCAAAATAAGATCTACAAATAGACCATCATGGATGAATTATTTAGTCTACTAATATTGGAACTTTTTCCCTTTAAAGATTTAGCTCATGACATCTTCCCTTTAAAAGTGCACCAGTGTCCGTCAAATATCTAAATGGGCTGTAATCAAGCTTTTATTATCACTTTGCATCTGTCATATACTTGTAAATAAACTTTTATCAAAATCTTTTCCTCTAAAACTACTGAGACAAAATTAAGCTGACGTGGTTACAATCATCATTAAGGTATCTTGGAAAAAAAATGTGTTAGATGATCCCGCCTGCCAATCAAGATGACAGACATGGCTAAAAAAAGGACAGTGGAATAAAATGCATCTTTTTGTAAACAGTTCTGAAACTAAAGCACTTAGAGCAAATCTGACATGGGATAGAAATGGTCATCAGATTAAGATCAATTAGTCTTGAAAACTAATCAGACAACCGGTTGTTGGATAACTGTCCCAGAATTTGTAATTTTAAGGAAATTTAGCAGTTTTTTGTTTATAATCTAATGTATTATTATAGACAAAGATATTAATGTATATAAGATATAAAAACAAGTTGATATGACAAAGATATTCAATTGACCCCTTAACTTGATATTGCCTTTTAAAGTGATTTTTTTTGTAAATTTCTCCAGTTAATCTACGGGGCCAATTAGAATAAAACTAAGCCACAATGCCATCCAACTAACATGGCAATCATGTCTGAATAAAGTACATAGGGATTTACTATTGAAGTGTAAGGGAAAATTGTTAAAAAACCCAAAACAATTTCAAATAGTCATAACTTGAAAACTAATTTAAATAATGATAAGGGGTCTTCAGTAAGTATTGTCTAAGTCAAGATACTTGTGGGATAACCTTTTTAAATTTAATTATTAGGGTATCTTATCAGGGGTCGAATTTAAGCTTTTTTGTGTACTAGCCAGCCGGACCAGTGGACTGAAAACTCTACTGGTCCGGCTCCAAATCTACTGGTCCTGCAAAAATGACATTAATTTGACAAACACTAATATATATGACAGATGTTTAATTTTATTTTGATGCTTTTGTTTACATAAGTTAGACAGTAACAAAGGAATTTCCACATTTTGTATTGTTGTGAAGGACGCTCACCCGAGATATTAATTAACTTGATCAATTGTAATACCCCCCAGTATCGTGTAATTGATTTCACAGGTAAATTGTTTTGTAAACAAACGGAGATTGCCATGCAATCAGTGATTTTTATCGACAAATTTCTACTGGTCCGCCGGACCACCAGATGACAAAATCTACTGGTCCGACGCAAATTTTACTAGTCCCGGACTACCGGACTAGCGCTAATTTCGACCCCTGTATCTTATACTATTTATTATGATTTAAACCTTATTTTATATGATTTTCAAAACCACAGAAGATTCATTTAAGCGACACAGGCTCATGAGAGCTAGCCTCTAGTTTTAAACAAAAATTGCTATTGTTGAAGATGCAGGTGAGCAAGCCCAGCTTGTTAGAGACTCTAATTCCCCTGCTTCATACTTATGTGTTTGAATTTAAGATAAGAAATCAACTAAATATTTAATCTCCATGTACAACAGAGGTACCACAAGCACCTGCAAATTTGAAGGTGAAGATGAGGACCAATGACAAGTTGACTTTGGAATGGACAAGGCCAAAGGCAATTGGCGATTCAAAGGTTACTGGGTACAATATTTCCCTGAAAATGGTTGATTCTGATGACTGGAAAAAGATTGGACGAGGCAGATCATTTGTCACCTCCTATACCATTAAGAATCTGAAGCTGGACAAACATTATGTATGTAGTGTCAGTGCTGAAAACAAAGTTGGTAAAGGACCAGCAGCCGAGGTAGAGTCTCCTGTTGTTCAACATCAAAAGCCAGGTAAATTGAAGTTATGTCTGAGTTCATTCAAAATTAAAGGCTGGATTAGATTTTTTTAGTTCCTGAGTGGTTAAGTTAAATTTGAATTATCTGTAACTTTTAAAAGACATGATCAGAAAAGTGCAATTAACGTAAACACCAAATTAATCCAGTGTTCTTATCATTTTCTTACACTATGTTGATACCAGTTATTACTCACATGACTTGATCAAAACAAAAAAATCTCCATTGAAAATATGGGAAAACAATATTATATTATGTTCTAACTTTCTCATTCAAAGTTTAGGAATTTTGTTTTTAGCTCACCTGGCTCAAAGGGCCAAGTGAGCTTTTCTCATCACTTGGCGTTCGTCATTGTCGGCGTAACTTTTCACATTTTGAACATCTTCTAGAGAACCACTGAATGAAATGGAACCAAACATAGCATGAATGATCCTTATGAGGTGTTGACCAAGTGTTGTTACTTTGTAGCTGATCCATTATCCAAGATGGCTGCCAGCAGGGGACTAAGTTTAACATAGGACCCTATGGGAAATACATACAAATGTCTTCTTTTAGTGAACCACTGATAGGAATGAAACCGAACAGCATGAATGTTCCTTATGAGATGCTTACTAAAAATTAAGTGTTGTTACTTTGTAGCAGTTCCATCATCTATTAGATGGCTGCCAGCAGAGGACTTAGTTAAACTTAGTACCCTATGGGAAATACTTACAAATGTCTTCTTTTAGAGAACCACTAAATGGAATGAAACCAAACATAGCATGAATGTTCCTTATGAGGTGTTGACCAAGTGTTAACGCTCAGGCCTCTACAATAACTTTTTTTTCAACTTGTCCTGTAGGACAAGCACATACCAAAATTTACTTGTCCGAATGAAATTGTTACTTGTCCAAAAATTTATTAAAAATAACCTTTTTTACATTTTTAGTTGATTAAAGGAACAAAACGAATTTAAACAATATAACAGAATTTGATGTATTTTAAAAAAAATACTTTTCAAAAATATGAGTCAAGTACAACTGCGAAACTAGTCATATCACAGGAATTAGGTTCTAGTTTCCATCAATGCTAGTCTCATCAGATTCTTAATCATGAGGCACCATCTGATAGGCCTGTACACTCATTGGATTTGTATTCTGTTTATTTTTTTTTAAGTTAAAAAAAAAGTTTATTCAAATGCAATCAATAAAAAGAAGATAAGCCATCATAAGGTCTGATTGCCAATGAGACAACTCTCTGCAAAAGACCAAATGACACAGAAATTAACAACTATAGGTCACCATATTGCAAGTAATGTTTTTTTCTACTTATGATCAAATATGATTTTGTGAATTTTATGATAAATAAAAAAAAAAATTTTTGTGAAAAAATTACCGGTATGGTATTTATTATGAGGAACATAATAAGGTAGCAAAATGAGGTACAGATTTGTCTTGGTCCCAAAATGTCTCCTGCCTTGTCAAACTATACAGAAATACTATCTTTCTGTCTTTACATAATTATTTCTGTATATACGTAATTCGATTTCTATGTAAACGAAATTAATTTTGTATATACGTTAATTATTCTATTTTTGTATATACGGAATTATTTCTGTATATACATAATTGGATTAACGTATATACGTAATTTTTTTTGTATATACGTAAATCGAATTATGTATATACACAAAGAAGTATTTTTGACCCTGATTCCGCACCATACCTATAGGACATACGTACAAATGTACTAAATAGAATGAAATCAAACATGGCATGAATTTTCCTTATGAGGTGCTGACCAAGTGTTGTTATTTTGTAGCTTTTCCATTATCCAAGATGGCCACCAGGGGGGGACCTAGTTTAATATAGGACCCTATGGGAAATACATACAAATGTTTTATTTTAAAGAACCACTGAATAGAATGAAACAAAATTTATCATGAATGTTCCTTATGAGGTACTAAACAATGTGTTGTTATTTTGTAGCCGTTCCATTATTCAAGATTGCCGCCATTGGGGGACTTATTTTAACATGGGATCCTATGGGAATTACATACAAATGTCTTCTTTAAGAGAACTACTGATCAAACTTAACAATATTAAATCAAATTTGGCCTAAAACATCATTATAAGTATCTGTTACAATTTTTTATTTACATTTTTAATATTATTTCAAAATTCCAAGTATAGAATCAGGTGAGCCACACAGGATCTTGAGATTCTCTAGTTTATATATGGTTCAAAAAATTTTTGGATTGATTTTGGAAGTTATGGTCCAAACTCTAGTCCACGTTGTTGTTAGCATCGGTGTAAGTATAAATATAATCTTTCTGAAACTGCTTATTTAAATTTTTCAGCTATTTTTTTATGTGAGTTCCTACTACTGTCCCACTATAACATTGTCTTTTAAGTGTACTTTTTTGTGTTGAATACTTTTATTCCCAACCTACGTTCGTCCCTGTCCTGCTTCAGGTTAAAGTTTTTTGTCAAGGTAGTTTTTGATGAAGCTGAAGTCCAATCAACGTAAAACTTAGTACACTTGTTGCTTATGATATGATCTTTCTAATTTTAAAGCCAAATTAGACTTTTGACCCCAATTTCACGGTCCACTGAACATAGAAAATGATAGTGGGAGTGGGGCATCCGTGTACTATGGACACATTCTTGTTTTGTGTGAGTTCCTACTACTGTCCCACTATAACATAGTCTTTTAAGTGTACTTTTTGTGTTGAATACTTTTATTCCCAACCTACGTTTGTCCCTGTCCTGCTTCAGGTTAAAGTTTTTTGTCAAGGTAGTTTTTGATGAAGCTAATGTCCAATCAACTTGAAACTTAGTACACCAAGTAAAACAAACATGAACAATTCAACAAATGTCACAAGTATAACAAACATGAACAATTCAACATATGTCATAAGTAAAACAAACATGAACAATTCAACATATGTCACAAGTAAAACAAACATGAACAATTCAACATATGTCACAAGTATAACAAACATGAACAATTCAACATATGTCATAAGTAAAACAAACATGAACAATTCAACATATGTCATAAGTATAACAAACATGAACAATTCAACATTTGTCACAAGTATAACAAACATGAACAATTCAACATATGTCATAAGTAAAACAAACATGAACAATTCAATATATGTCATAAGTATAACAAACATGAACAATTCAACATATGTCATAAGTATAACAAACATGAACAATTCAACATATGTCATAAGTATAACAAACATCAGGTTGTTGATTTTAAGGGTGTTTATCATATACTATAGTTAATCTATCATATTATCATGATTATTGTTCAAAATTCAGGCCATACTGGTAATTTAGAACTTGTGTTTTACAGTGAAAGCTATTGAGAAAGCCAGAACAAGCAAACAATCTATCAAAGATAAGAAAGAAAATGAAGCGCTATATAGTGATGTCAAGTCAAAAAGAATTTAACTAGCAGACCAACAACAGGTAAAAAATGATTGAGAAATTTTTAAATAAATGGGCTTAAATAAGTTATATTTTGAATATGCCTAGTCATATTCACTCTGCTAGTTCAAGATAAAGGACCAGTAATGACCCATCAAATTGTGCAATCAAAAAGACATCAAAATTTTCATAGGGAAGAGTGAAAAAAGGACATATGTTACATGATATAGATATGTTTGAAAATTATAAAGTTATGTAAAAAATATAGAAAAAAGACTTGATTAACTCACATTACTGTTGGACAATTTTCTCATTTTTTATAAGCCTTAGAAAACCATTCTCAGTCAAATTGGTACCGTTTAATTATTGTTATTTTCAATAAGTCGCTTCTAAATAAACTGAAGTTATTGATCTTAAATGAAAATATATCTTTTTTATTTCTTTTGTCTTATGTTTTTGTTTTAAGAATCATAGAAATATATACATGTAGAAAGCAAATGTTAATAGGCAAAATGATCAAAAAGTCAAGATCTGAAACAAATAAGTGAACATTCCCAAAATTGTCAGTTGGCCCTTTATTGAAGTTATTGTCCTAAATGACTTTTTTATTATCAGCTTTTTGCATTTTTGCCTTTTATTTTGAAAATAGTTGTATCAGTGAAGACATTTGTGTGTCAACAAACTCTTGTTTTACAGTGAAATCTATTGGGAAAGCCAGCCCTAACCAACCATCATTCAAGAATAAGAAAGGAGGAAATAAAGTATTATATTGTGATAAATTTAAAAGGAATTTAACAAGTCGACCAATAGCAGGTAACAATTATTTGAGTAAAATGTGTTTTTAAAGGATTAGAAAATTCTGCTTGGGATAAATGTAGCTATACAGTCAAACCTGCACTAATGGTCACCTTGTTTCAACAGTCAATTGCAACCAATGGTGGCTTTCAAATCTTTCCTTTTTTTTACTCTATATTATTTTACGTATAGAAAGATAGAAAGCAAATTTGTGCATTAGGGTCTATTAAGGGGTGTTTTGGGGGGGCCGAAAGAAGGGAGGGGTTTACTATAGAACCCTATGGGATTTTATTTCCGAAAATTTTCAGATGAAAATAACTTGTAAACTTTAAGTGATAAACACACACAGTCTTCAGAAATGATCATAGGACAATAAAACAAATCACATGAAATAAAGGGGGAATCCCTGGGGGTCATTCCCACCCCCTTAATATTTGAGAATATGCTATTATCTTGTAAACAGTCCAAATCCCCACCCCTAAACCATATATATTCTTGAATGGGACGATAAAACAAATTTAATGAAATAAAAGGGAAGTCCCTGGGGGTCACCCCACCAGGGCTTCCAAAACGGTCATATATTCCGGTCATTTGTATAATGTCCGGTAAAAGTCTGGCTGGGCAAAGTATGAAACGGTCATATACTTTTTAGTTTTCAAGGCTTTTTTCGGTCATTTTTACATAATTCACGATCTTTTTGACCCAACCTTTTGCCTTTAACATCAACATGATCAACACATTTCCGGTCATAAATGTGACATGATGATTAATTACTATCAAAACAACACCTACTTCAATACTTTTTAATTTTTATCAAGGCTAATTAGTAGTTGGACAGCTGAAATCTACCTGTTCAGGTGACAGGTGAACTATGTTCAGTACCGGACATCATATAAATTGATCGGTTTATTCACAATTCTTTCTTACTTTTCAGCAGTTTGTTTCTAATTGATTTAGTCCAAAAGATTAAAATTATTAAAAATTAGTTTATCAACATGATTTGATGAAAAATTTAAAAAGGTTTTAAATGAAAAATCGTCGGAACTACGTCGTATGAACTAGAACATGTGTGTGCATGTGCGCAGGTAGGAAATTTAATTGTGCATCCTACATTTCTTCAAAAATGCTAAAATTATCATTGATACCTGTATCTTGCGTTCATTTCAAGTATTTTGTTGAAGAAATAACGTGGAAAGAGCTTCTTCACTCAGTCATGCTTTGTAGACGTACACGGATTTTACGTATCCATTTATGGTCCATGTTTTACCATTGTCAAGTCAACATCCGGTTAGAACAATGTGAAAACGAAATTAAAGTTTTTGACAATGTCATTTTGCACAAATAAAAAGTCTAAGTCAGATATGAGCACGCTGATGTGCACACTTTGAATGATGCCCTGCCAATTTAACAATTACATCCGAACATGAAATTCATATCATATCACTTGTAAACGGTCCATATCCCCAACCCTAAACCATATATATTCTTGTATGGAACAATAAAACACATCAAATGAAATATAAGGAGAGTCCATGGGGGTTACCCCCACCCTGTTCAATTTGAGAATGTGCTATTATCTTGTAAACCGTCCAGATCCCCACCCCTAAACCATATATATTCTTGTAGGGGACAATACAACAAATCAAATGAAATTGAAGGGAAGTCCCTGGGGTCACCCCCACCCCATTCAATTTGAGAATGTTCTATTATCTTGAAAACGGTTCAGATCCCCACCCCTAAACCATATATATTCTTGTAGGGGACAATAAAACAAATGAAATGAAACAAAAGGGAAGTCCCTAGGGGGTCAGCCCACCCTCTCTTGTTTGAAAACTTGTAAACGGTTAAGATCTCCACCCGTAAATTTGTTTGGGAGACTTCATAACAGCATCCTGTTACAATTACTTCTTGTTCCTATTTTATTTTGAAAACCTTATATTTATGATCAGCATCTGCAAAATAAGATCTACAAATAGACCATCATGGAAGAAATATTTAGTCTACTGATATTGGAGCTTTTTCCCTTTAAAGATTTAGCTCATGACATCTTCCCTTTAAAAGTGCACCAGTGTCCGTCACATATCTAAATGGGCTGTAATCAAGCTTTTCTCATCACTTTGCATCTGTCATATACTTATAAATAAACTTTTATCAAAATATTTTCCTCTAAAACTACTGAGACAAAATTAAGCTGACATGGTTACAATCATCATTTAGGTATCTTTGTAAAACAATGTGTTAGATGATCCAGCCTGCCAACCAAGATGACAGACATGGCTAAAAAATGGACATAGGAGTAAAATGCATTTTTTTGTAAACAATTCTGAAACTAAAGCACTTAGAGCAAATCGGACATGGGATAGAAATGATCATCAGATTAAGATCCATTAACCCTGAAAACTTAAGACTAATCAGACAACCCATTGTTTTGAATTTTGAATTTTTGAAATACTAAGGCTTTTCTACCTCAGGCATAGATTGCCTTAGCTGTATTTGGCAAAACTTTTGGGAATTTTGGTTCTCAATGCTCTTCAACTTCGTACTTTATTTGGCCTTTTTAACTTTTTTGGATTAGAGCGTCACTGATGAGTCTTTTGTAGAGGAAACCTGTGTCTGGCGTATATACAAAATTTAGTCCTGGTATCTATGATGAGTTTATTTTGTTGGATATAACTGCCCCTGATGGACATAGGAGTAAAATGCATTTTTTTGTAAACAATTCTGAAACTAAAGCACTTAGAGCAAATCGGACATGGGATAGAAATGATCATCAGATTAAGATCCATTAACCCTGAAAACTTAAGACTAATCAGACAACCCATTGTTTTGAATTTTGAATTTTTGAAATACTAAGGCTTTTCTACCTCAGGCATAGATTGCCTTAGCTGTATTTGGCAAAACTTTTGGGAATTTTGGTTCTCAATGCTCTTCAACTTCGTACTTTATTTGGCCTTTTTAACTTTTTTGGATTAGAGCGTCACTGATGAGTCTTTTGTAGAGGAAACCTGTGTCTGGCGTATATACAAAATTTAGTCCTGGTATCTATGATGAGTTTATTTTGTTGGATATAACTGCCCCTGAATTTGTAATTTTAAGGAAATTTAGCAGTTTTATAATGTATATAAGATCTAAAAATATATTGATATGACAAAGATATTCAATTGACCCCTTAAATTGTATTGCCTTATAAAGTGATTTTTTAACAATTTTTTCTTAATTTTTTCTTTTACCAAAATATTCTCTAGTTAATCTACAGGGCCAATTAGAATAAAACTAAGCCACAATGCCATCCAACTAACATGGCAATCTATCTGAATAAAGTACATAGGGATTTATTATTGAGGTGTAAGGGAAAATTGTAAAAAAAAATCAAAACAATTTCAAGTAGTCAATACTTGAAAACTAATTTGAATAATGATAAGAGGTCTTCAGTAAGTATTGTCTAAGTCGAGATACTAGTGGGATAACCTTTTTTAATTTAGTTATTAGGGTATCTTATACTATTTATTATGATTTAAACCTTATTTTACATGATTTCCAAAACCACAGAAGATTTTAAGCGACACAGGCCCATGAGAGCTAGCCCCTAATTTTTAAAAAAAATTGCTATTGTTGAAGATGCAGGTGAGCAAGCCCACCTTGTTAGAGACTCTAGTTCCCCTGCTTCATACTTATGTGTTTGAATTTAAGATAAGAAATCAACTAAATATTTAATCTCCATGTACAACAGAGGTACCACAAGCACCTGAAAATTTGAAGGTGAAGACGAGGACCAATGACAAGTTGACTTTGGAATGGACAAGGCCAAAGGCAATTGGCGGTTCAAAGGTTACTGGGTACAATATTTCCCTGAAAATGGTTGATTCTGATGACTGGAAAAAGATTGGACGAGGCAGATCATTTGTCACCTCCTATACCATTAAAAATCTGAAGCTGGACAAACATTATGTATGTAGTGTCAGTGCTGAAAACAAAGTTGGTAAAGGACCAGCAGCTGAGGTAGAGTCTCCTGTTGTTCAACATCAAAAGCCAGGTAAATTGAAGTTCTGTCTGAGTTCATTCAAAATTAAAGGCTGAATTGGATTTTTTTAGTTCCTGAGTGATTAAGTTAAATTTGAATTATCTGTAACTTTTAAAAGACATGATCAGAAAAGTGCAATTAACGTAAACACTAAATTAATCCAGTGTTATCATTTTCTTGCACTATCTTGATACCAGCTTTTTTTACTCGCATGACTTGATCAATAAATACAAAATCTCCGTTGATAATATGGGAAAACAATATTATATTATGTTCTAACTTTCTCATTCAAAGTTTAGGAATTTTGTTTTTTGCTCACCTGGCTCAAAGGGCCAAGTGAGCTTTTCTCATCACTTGGCGTTCGTCATTGTCGGCGTAACTTTTCACATTTTGAACATCTTCTAGAGAACCACTGAATGAAATGGAACCAAACATAGCATGAATGATCCTTATGAGGTGTTGACCAAGTGTTATTACTTTGTAACGGATCCATCATTCAAGATGGCTGCCTGGGGGGAATTAAGTTTAACATAGGACCCTATGGGAAATACATACAATTGTCTTCTTTTAGAGAACCACTGAACGGAAAGAAAACCAAACATGACATGAATGTTCTTTATCAGATGCTGACCCAGTGTTGCTACTTTGTAGCCGATCCATCATCCAAGATGACCACTAGCAGGGGATTTAGTTTAACATAGTTCCCTATGGGAAATCCATACAAATGTCTTCTTTTGAAGAACCACTGAATGGAATGAAACCAAACATAGCATGAATGTTCCTTATGAGATGCTGACTAAGTGTTGTTACTTTGTAGCTGATCCATCATCTAAGATGGCTGACTTAGTTTAACATATTACCTATGGGAAATACATACAAATGTCTTCTTTTAGAGAACCACTAAATGGAATGAAACCAAACATAGCATGAATGTTCCTTATGAGGTGCTGACCAAGTGTTCTTACTTTGTAGCCGATCCATTATATAAGATGGCGGCCAGCAGGGACTTAGTTTAACATAGGACCCTATGGGAAATACATACAAATGTCTTCTTAGAGAAGCAAGGAATGGAATGAAATCAAACATGGCATGAATGTTCCTTATGAGGTGCTGACCAAGTGTTCTTACTTTGTAGCGGATCCATTATCCAAGATGGCCACCAGGGGGCGGGACCTAGTTTAACATAGGACCCTATGAGAAATCCATACAAATGTCTTCTTTTGAAGAACCACTGAATGGAATGAAACCAAATGTATCATGAATGTTCCTTATGAGGTACTAAACAAAGTGTTGTTACTTTGTAGCCGTTCCATTATTCAAGATGGCCACCAACGGGGGACTTAGTTTAATATGGGATCCTATGGGAAATACATACAAATGTCTTCTTTAAGAGAACTACTGATCAAACATAACAATATTAAATAAAATTTGGCCTAAAACATCATTATAAGTATCTGTTACAATTTTTTACATTTTTTAATATTATTTCAAAATCCCAAGTATAGAATCAGGGGAGCGACACAGGCTCTTGAGAGCCTTTAGTTTATATATGGTTCAACTGGATAATAACTTTAGTATTAGTAAATAGAAATATATGAAATTTTAACACGAGGTTTGAAATCATAAAAGGAAGGCTGGGATTTATTTGGGGGGTTTTGGTTCCAACAGTTAATGTATAAAGGGCCAAAAAAGGGCAAAAATAAGCATTTTTATAGTTTCCAGACAATACCTGAATGTAAGTATAAATACGATCTTTCTGAAACTGCTAATTTAAATTTTTCAGCTATTTTTATGTGTGAGTTCCTACTACTGTCCCACTACAACATAGCTCTTTTCTGTGTACTTTTTGTGTTGAATACTTTTATGCCCCACCTACACTCGTCCCTGTCTTGCTTCAGGTAAAAAAAAATTTGTCAAGGTAGTTTTTGTCTATTGTGAAGCTGAAGTCCAATCAACTTGAAACTTAGTACACTTGTTGCTTATGATATGATCTTTCTAATTTTTAAGCCAAATTATACTTTGAACCTCAATTTGACGGTCCACTGAACATATAAAATGAAAGTGCTAGTTTCAGGTGAAATTTTTTGGTCAAGGTAGTTTTTGATGATTCAATCAACTTGAAACTTAGTACACATGTTACCTTATATGGTATGATCTTTCTAATTTTAATGCCAAATTAGATTTTTTACCCAATTTCATGGTCCATTGAATACGGAAAATAATGTGCGAGTGGGGCATCTGTGTACTTTGGACACATTCTTGTTTTCAGGCCGTTGTGCAGTGCCAAACTATATGTATCAACTGGTTGTTTTACAGTGAAAGTACCTATGTGTAGTTA
Organism: Mytilus galloprovincialis; assembly: GCF_965363235.1. Lineage (NCBI taxonomy): Eukaryota > Metazoa > Mollusca > Bivalvia > Mytilida > Mytilidae > Mytilus > Mytilus galloprovincialis. The sequence goes on along the minus strand of NC_134847.1, from coordinate 14,548,194 downwards.
CAAGTTGGTCTAATTTGCTGATAACAAAATCAATATTTATACCAAATATAACAATATTTAAAGATCTAATTACAGTGTTAAATAGGTAACCTTGAAAATATGAACATAAGTTATAAGTATAACAACCTGATAATGAACATAAATATAACAAACATGAACAATTCAACAAATGTCATAAGTATAACAAACATGAACAATTCAACAAATGTCACAAGTATAACAAACATGAACAATTCAACATATGTCATAAGTAAAACAAACATGAACAATTCAACATATGTCATAAGTATAACAAACATGAACAATTCAACATATGTCATAAGTATAACAAACATGAACAATTCAACATACAATTCAACATATGTCATAAGTATAACAAACATGAACAATTCAACATATGTCATAAGTATAACAAACATGAACAATTCAACATATGTCATAAGTAAAACAAACATGAACAATTCAACATATGTCATAAGTAAAACAAACATGAACAATTCAACATATGTCATAAGTATAACAAACATGAACAATTCAACATATGTCATAAGTATAACAAACATGAACAATTCAACATATGTCATAAGTATAACAAACATGAACAATTCAACATACAATTCAACATATGTCATAAGTATAACAAACATGAACAATTCAACATATGTCATAAGTATAACAAACATGAACAATTCAACATATGTCATAAGTAAAACAAACATGAACAATTCAACATATGTCATAAGTAAAACAAACATGAACAATTCAACATATGTCACAAGTATAACAAACATGAACAATTCAACATATGTCATAAGTAAAACAAACATGAACAATTCAACATATGTCACAAGTATAACAAACATGAACAATTCAACATATGTCATAAGTATAACAAACATGAACAATTCAACATATGTCATAAGTAAAACAAACATGAACAATTCAACATATGTCATAAGTAAAACAAACATGAACAATTCAACATATGTCACAAGTATTACAAACATGAACAATTCAACATATGTCATAAGTAAAACAAACATGAACAATTCAACATATGTCATAAGTATAACAAACATGAACAATTCAACATATGTCATAAGTATAACAAACATGAACAATTCAACATATGTCATAAGTATAACAAACATCAGGTTGTTGATTTTAAGGGTGTTTATCATATACTATAGTTAATCTATCATATTATCATGATTATTGTTCAAAATTCAGGCCATACTGGTAATTTAGAACTTGTTTTTTACAGTGAAAGCTATTGAGAAAGCCAGAACAAGCAAACAATCTATCAAAGATAAGAAAGAAAATGAAGCGCTATATAGTGATGTAGTCAAAAAGAATTTAACTAGCAGACCAACAACAGGTAAAAAATGATTGAGAAAATTTAAATAAATGGGCTTAAATAAGTTATATTTGAATATAAAATTGAGAAAGGAAATGGTGAATATGTCAAAGCGACAACCACCCGACCATAGAGCATATGCCTAGTCATATTCACTCTGCTAGTTCAAGATAAAGGACCAGTAATGACCCATCAAATTGTGCAATCAAAAAGACATCGGAATTTTCATAGGGAAAAGGGAAAGAAGGACATATGTTACATGATATAGATATATTTGAAATACATAAAGTTATGTAAAATATATAGAAAAAGACTTGATTACCTAATATATTTTAAAGATTGGACTTTTAACTAAGGCCAAAAAGTTGAAGAAAAAAAGATATATCATTTCTGACTGTCTAAGGAATCCAGTGAAGTAAAACAATGTTAGGCTTATCTGAAAAAGCATCAAAATTTGCAACAAATTTATATTTCCTTTATATATTTCGTAGCAATGCATTTACAGATGATGAATCTTTTGGATGTTCAATGTTGTTTTAATTTTGCAGTTAAATTATGGAAGATTTCAAAATCTTGATAAATGCAAGTTTGTCACTGAAAATGGTGGATTAATAGAAATAAAAATATTGTTTGTGCTTTTGAAAAAAAAGGGTATAATGCACTGGTGCAGTGAATGTAAACATGGTATCAGTATATAGCTGGGCTGTTAAACATTTTTTACTGACATAACTGATGGACAATTTTCTCATTTTTTATAAGCAGAAGAACATTCTCAGTTAAATTGGTACGGCTTAGTTATTGTGACAACTATAACTAGTAACTTTAGAATTATAGAACTCATAGAATATAATGAGAATATATTAGACTCTATTGAAAAACGTTTTTTATAGTCAAAGGTAAGATTTTTTCAAAATGTTGAGATCTGCCTACTGTGCATTTACATCAAAACAGCATATTTTTATTTTTTGGATTTTTTACCCTGAAATGACAAAGTACGATTTTTTTCTTTTTCATTTTTGCTGATTATCTTGGTAACTATAATCGGTGGATAGAAAATTCAATTTAATAGCAAGAATGATCAGCAGCACTAGATCTATAAATTATTAAAATGGCCAAGATCGTCAGTTGACTCTTGATTTGAGTTATTACTCTTTTCTGATGATTTTTACCAATTATATAAATAGATAGAAACTTCAAAATATTATTAAAAATGAGCAGTAAGACAAGTTCTACAAGTTAGTCAGCATTGCTGAAATTGTCAGGTGTTATTGCATTAAAATAACTAGGCATTCAGAACTTATAATTTTCTCTTGTATATTTAAAAAAAACAATTCTTATATAAAATTTGTACTTATAACTCTTATTACTGTGTACCTTCGTATGTAAGCACGCTGATGCAGCCTACTTTTTTAATGCTTAATCGAGATATCTTTTAACTACTGCAAGTCATTCAAAATAACTTTCTTAAAGGAACAACCACTTTACTTAAAAAAAAAAGGGGGTGGTTCTGAGTCCGATTTTTTTTTCACGTGAGATCTAAACTAATTTTTATATTAAGTTCTTTTTCGATGGTACCTATTCAATATTTAACACTATAATGTATGGGGAAACTTTGGATTCAGAATATTTGTTCATTCCAATTATATATATAATCATCTGCATGACTCCATTTAAAAAAAAACAAATTGTGGAAAAATCCATCCCCCTTTTTAACGTGATTTTTGTGACAAAAATATAGGTTATTAATTTGGGGATGTACGGCGGGCAGGCCGTTTGTCGGTCGGGCGGGCGGACGGGCGGCAATCAAATGTTGTCAGTGCATTAACTCATGAACCGTTCAACCAAAGCTTTTGAAATTTTAATATGTTGTTACTGATGACAAAATGGAGGTCAAGTTCAATAATGGCGATTTTGACTTTTTCCGTTCAGGAGTTATGGTTCTTGAAAGATTGAAAAATGAAGTTTCCAGTCATGTCCGTGCATTTACACATGAACTGTTCTACCTAAGCTTCCCCAATTTTAATATGTTGTTACTGATGACAAAATGGAGGTCAAGTTCAATAATGACGATTTTGACTTTTACTGTTCAGGAATTATGGTTCTTGAATGATTGAAAAATGGTGTTTCCAGTCGTGTCCGTGCATTTACGCATGAACTGTTCTACCAAAGCTTCCCAAATTTTAATATGTTGTTACTGATGACAAAATAGAGGTCAAGTTCAATAATGACGATTTTGACTTTTACCGTTCAGGAGTTATGGTTCTTGAAAGATTGAAAAATGGTGTTTCCAGTTGTGTCCATGCATTTTCTCATGAATCATTCAACCAAAGCTTTTGAAATTTTTATTTGTTGTTACTGATGGCAAATTAGAGGTCAAGTTCAATAATGACGATTTTGACTTTTACCGTTCAGGAGTTATGGTTCTTGAAAGATTGTGAAATGGCGTTTCCATTCACGTTGCATTTACTCATGAACCATTCAATCTAAGATTTTCAAATTTTAAGATGTTGATACTGATGACAAAATGGAGGTCAAATTTGATATTGACGATTTTCACTTTCACCATTCATCAGTAATGGTTCTTTTGATATTGCCAGGACACAAATAAATATTAATAAATCCGGTTTGCTGTCGTTGTGACACCCTTTTGTTTTCAAGTCAAATGGTCTTCTAGAAAAGTTGTTTTAAAATTTTGACATTTAAATGACATATAGTTTACAAGTGTGAACAAATTCTATGTACAGGTAGCTAAACAAGGTGTATAGATGTGAACAAATTTAATGTGAAACTAGTGTACATTACATTAAACCAAATGTAAACATGTTTACTGTACACTGCGTATGGTGTGAACATGGCCTTATATTCTAGTTTAAATTGTTTACTGGTGTCCACAGTTGAAGATGCAAGTATATATAGACGAATGACACATGCCTTTCAAAGCCTCTAGTTCATCTTTTATTGCAGCTGTTATTTAAAAGCAGGAATCTCATAAACATTTGCATTTCTGATAAAAGAAACTATTTTTGAAGACTTATTGTCTTCTAAAGACTACTATAAATTCTTGAAAAAAACCTACATTTAAATTTGCCTTAATATTCTTTCTGCATTAATATTGTTGGTTTCTCTGAAACTAAATTTTTTATTATCCCTTTCTTATCATTCCAATCAATATCATTATCATTATGGACAAATAATACACTGTTTGAATGAAATAGATGTATGGCTTACTTATGTTAAAAAATTTTGAAGAGTGAACTTGAAAAAATATTCTTTATTTTTAGCAGTAAAGCTTCCTTCTCTGGAGATTGACAAATTCAATAAGAAAAGCATTTGGAAAAGACCTTACAAGAAAACAAATGGAAAATGTGAGGGACAGAAAAGACGGCCATATTCAGTAATTCCCATAACAACCTTACAGTAAGTTTACAGATTCATTAAACTTAAAAATAACTATCCTGTTTTCAATATGTATTAAACCTGTCAACAGGATGTTGATATAAATCATTTATTTTCCATGAATCAGTTTGTTCTTTGTGGAGTTGAATCAATGGGAACTTAATTTTTTTTATAAAAACCATCTATCATTGAATAGTTTTTCTGTACAATTTTTTTTTTTTTACAAAAACATCTTATCCTGCTTTATACAGTAGACTCCACCTAAACAGCTATCAGCTAAAAGAATATATCTGCTATTGTAATTTTATTTCAAAACACCAAACCCTTCCCTATATGTTTATTTAATTGTGTAATTGAATATCGGATATAAGAATAAATCCGCAAATCCGGATAAGAATATTCAGGCAATTTCCTGATACAAACAGTAAGATAGTACATAGTTCAAAGCTCTGCAGTGAATCCTTTTTCAATTTTTATACCCCCGTCGTCTTTTAGACGGGACGTATTATGGTATACCGTTGTCCATCCGTCTGTCCGTCCGTCCGTCTGTCGTCCACACTTGGGACAATAACTCAAAAACACTTTCACCAATTTCCATGAAACTTAAGTGAATTGTTTATATCTATTGACGTAAGCTCCATTTCGTTTTTTTTTAATTTCAGATTTTAAGTTTTGGATTTATGGGGCTTTATTCATAAAAAAGGGGGGATTTTCAACACTTCGGACAATAACTCAAAAAGGCTTTCACCAATGTCCATGAAACTTTGGTGAATTGTTTATATCTATTGATGTAAGCTCCCTTTCAATTTTTATAAAATTCAGATTTTAAGTTTTGGATTTATGGGGCTTTATTCATAAAAAAAGGGGGATTTTCAACACTTCGGACAATAACTCAAAAAGGCTTTCACCAATGTTCATGAAACTTTAGTGAATTGTTTATATCTATTGATGTAAGCTCCCTTTTAATTTTTATAAATTTCAGATTTTAAGTTTTGGATTTATGGGGCTTTATTCATAAAAAAAGGGGGATTTTCAACACTTCGGACAATAACTCAAAAAGGCTTTCACCAATGTTCATGAAACTTTGGTGAATTGTTTATATCTATTGATGTAAGCTCCCTTTTAATTTTTATAAATTTCAGATTTTAAGTTTTGGATTTATGGGGCTTTATTCATAAAAAAAGGGGGATTTTCAACACTTTGGACAATAACTCAAAAAGGCTTTCACCAATGTCCATGAAACTTTGGTGAATTGTTTATATCTATTGACGTAAGCTCCCTTTCGTTTTTTTTTAATTTCAGATTTTAAGTTTGGGATTTATGGGGCTTTATTTATAAAAAAAGGGGGATTTTTAACACTTCGGACAATAACTCAAAAAGGCTTTCACCAATGTCCATGAAACTTTGGTGAATTGTTTATATCTATTGATGTAAGCTCCCTTTCAATTTTTATAAATTTCAGATTTTAAGTTTTGGAATTATGGGGCTTTATTTATAAAAAAAAGGGGGATTTTTAACACTTCGGACAATAACTCAAAAAGGCTTTCACCAATGTCCATGAAACTTTAGTGAATTGTTTATATCTATTGTTGTAAGCTCCCTTTCAATTTTTATAATTTCAGATTTTACATTTCTGTGTTATTAATTTTTATGCTTAAAAAAGGGGGGATTTTCCAATATTGGGACAATAACTAACACTTTCACAAAATTTTATGCAACTTTGAAAAATTGTTTATATCTATTGACATAAGCTCCCTTTCCATTTTTATAAATTTTAGATTTTACGTTTTCTTAAGTAATGAATTTTTATACTTAAAAAAGGGGGATTTTATGAAACTTTGGTGAATATATTAATGTAACATCCCTTTTTTGATTTGTATATATATATTTCTAGTTGATCATATAAATTCATTTAAAGCATAAAAGACAAGTTAAAAGAGCAACGGGCGTATCATGCGCTAAAGCGCAGCCCTTTATTTTTTATCTGTTAGTATGAGTTGAAAAATGAATTTAAAAAAAGAAATACAATATATGTAGTATTACCTAGGGGTCCAGCAATGATTGTATCTGCCAGACATGAGCTAATCTGAAAGGGTGATTGCCATAATGTAGATCAGTATTTCTGTTAGACCATATAATTCAGCTAGGTCATTTCATTGATATCAGATTTTGTATTTCCAATTTGCAATAGACAGTTGTTGATCAGTGACTTTTATATAACCTAATTTTTTTTTAGAAAAAAGACAAGAAGTGGTCAGAAAAAACAAGTAAGTGCAATCAACAGTTAAGCAATCAGTGCATACACTTTTTTCCTTTTTCTTCAGAGAATAAAGTTTTGTTTTCAGATTTGAGGTTAAGAGTAAGTATAATTTATTACCTATTTTTTTTCACATGTGTTCTTAACTATGACAGAAGTGATTAAGCTCAAAACTAATATATTGCTTATATTATAAAGAATTTTTTTTGTTCTATAAAAATTCTGATCACTTAGTAATTAACTTTTAAGGAAAGACCATCACTAATTCTGATTTTATAATAAAGATTTTATTAATAAATTAAACAAGACTATAACAAATTACATTCAAACACATTTACGGGTAACTATAAATATAAAAATAGAAATACATTGATTTCTTGTCATTTAACAAAACAGATTAAATCCCATAAATGAATCCTCATTCCCACATTAGTTAATATTAACTTGAAACTTTCATTTTTGTCTTGCCTTGAGTAAAAAAGTAAAATATAGGTAAGCTGTTTCCTGCAACAGTGACTGCAATGACTGCTTCAACGATATATTAGTTTGTGATTACTTCTAGTTTATATCCTTAAAGAATATAAGTAACAACCATAATCATGAAAACTGAGCCTTGACAAACCCACCATGAAATTAAGGTCAAGGTCAGATGAACACTGGGAGACAGATATGTACACCTCACATTCATTTAATACACTGATTATAACTAACCTATTTCATATAGAATCTGATTATTGGACAAAACCATGAAAACTTTAAAACATTCATCCATTAACCATGACAATCAGGCATATGCAATCAGGTCCAGTTCATATGAAACCCTGCAAAACAGACCTGTTAACTCTACAATCATTCAATACGCTACAGTGCCCTATTGCTTTAGTTATGAGATATTGACTTGGCACATACCAAAACCTAATGAGGTCAGGTGAATCCTGTTTGACTGACATAAAGACCTTGAAAAAAAATCCATATACCAAATGAAGTTATATACTTATTTATTCTCATAAATAATCAAATAATTCACATTGCAAAAATATTTTTTTTTATGCCCCACCTACAATAGTAGAGGGGCATTATGTTTTCTGGTCTGTGCATCCATCTGTTCGTCTGTCTGTCTGTTCTTCCATTCGTCTGTCTGTCTGTCTGTCTTGCTTCAGGTTAAAGATTTTGGTCAAGGTAGTTTTTGATGAAGCCGAGGTCCAATCAACTTGGAACTTAGTACACATGTTGTTTATGATATGGTCTTTCTAATTTGAAAGCCAAATTAGACTTTTGACCCCAATTTCACTGTCCATTGAACATAGAAATTGAAAGTATGAGTTTTAGGTTAAAAATTTTGGTCAAGGTAGTTTTTGATGAAGTTGAAGTCCAATAAACTTGAAACTTAGTACACATGTTCCCTATGGTATGATCTTTCTTATTTTAATGCCAAATTAGATTTTTTACCCAATTTAATGGTCCATTGAGCATGGAAAATGATAGTGCGAGTGGGGCATCCATGTACTTTGGACGCATTCTTATTTTCAAAGCAGTGGCTTGCAAAATGTTTCTCATTTACATATATGAAGGCATACTAATTATATTATAAATACAAAATTGTACATTATTTGTTCATTTCCTACATTCAAGTGCACTCCAGATGAAGAAGCTCGCCAAGATATTCAACTGGCTCAAGATAAGGATGGATTTGTTGTGAGACAAATTGATAATGTTAAAGGTATTTAAATAAATTTAATTTAATTTAGAAATTGTCTTTTCCACATGACATCAATATATATTTGAAAATGATAAGAGATGAAAGCTAGAAATTTCCATGCCACAGTTTGCTGGGAGAGGGAGTTTAACGAAACAAAAATTTATATACTGCATGTATTGCAAAGATCGTCGTCTTGCGTCGTCGTCGTCCGAATACTTTTAGTTTTCGCACTCTAACTTTAGTAAAAGTGAATAGAAATCTATGAAATTTTAACACAAGGTTTATGACCACAAAAGGAAGGTTGGGATTGATTTTGGGAGTTTTGGTTCCAACAGTTTAGGAGTTGGGGGCCAAAAAAGGGCCCAAATAAGCATTATTCTTGGTTTTCCCACCATAACTTTAGTATAAGTTAATAGAAATCTATGAAATTTAAACACAAGGTTTATGACCATAAAAGGAAGGTTGGGTTTGATTTTGGGAGGTTTGGTCCCAACAGTTTAGGAATAAGGGGCCCAAAGGGTCCAAAATTGAACTCTGTTTGATTTCATCAAAATTTGAATAATTGGGGTTCTTTGATATGCCGAATCTAACTGTATGTAGATTCTTAAGTTTTGGTCCTGTTTTCAAATTGGTCTACATTAAGGTCCAAAGGGTCCAAAATTAAACTTAGTTTGATTTTAACAGAAATTGAATCCTTGGGGTTCTTTGATATGCTGAATCTAAAAATGTACTTAGATTTTTTATTATTGGCCCAGTTTTCAAGTTGGTCCAAATCCGGGTCCAAAATTAAACTTTGTTTGATTTCATCAAAAATTGAATATTTGGGGTTCTTTGATATGCCAAATCTAACTGTGTATGTAGATTCTTAATTTTTGGTCCCGTTTTCAAATTGGTCTACATTAAAGTCGAAAGGGTCCAAAATTAAACTAAGTTTGATTTTAACAAAAATTGAATTCTTAGGCTTTTTTGATATGCTGAATTTAAACATATACTTAGATTTTTGATTATGGGCCCAGTTTTCAAGTTGGTTCTAATCAGGATCCAAAATTATTATATTAAGTATTCAGCAATAGCAAGAAATCTTCAATTGCACAGTATTGTGCAATAGCAAGCAATTTTCAATTGCACAGTATTGCGCAGTAGCAAGAAATATCTAATTGCACAATATTGCGCAATAGCAAGAAATTTTCAATTGTAGTTATCTTTCTTTGTCCAGAATAGTAGTTGAATCAACTTAAATCATTGTTTTATACAATATACAATGTATATTCACTTTTACTACCAACTGATAAATTAAAACAATCTTTACCATTCAGTGATAACAAGCACTTTATTTTACATTTTGATATTTTATGATGTATTTAAATGAGTAGTTATTGTTGCAAACTCCATTAGGAATTTGAATTGAGATCAGTTTTGGAAAAAGGGAAAGGTGGATGTGACAAAAAAAGGGGGGTTAAATTTTTCTCATTTCAGATTTCATAAATAAAAAGAAAATTTCTTCAAACATTTTTTTGAGAGGATTAATATTCAACAGCATAGTGAATTGCTCAAAGGCAAAAAAAATATTTTAAGTTCATTAGACCACATTCATTCTGTGTCAGAAACCTATGCTGTGTCAACTATTTAATCACACTCCAAATTTAGAGCTGAATCCAGCTTAAAAGTTGTGTCCATACTTGCCCCAACTGTTCAGGGTTCAACCTCTGCGGCCGTATAAAGCTGCGCCCTGCGGAGCATCTGGTTACCCATTGAACCTCTTTATAAACATCAACAAGACAGCAGCCTATTAACATTAAAACACAATACATTTTAAATGTCTCACTTATTGGTCAGCATGCAGTCTTCAACAATAAATCATTTATTCACTAAAAAAAAAAGGGCAGATCATGCAGTTCCAACTTTCAACTTGCTTTAGTAGTTAGCGGTTTAAGTTCACTCTTTTCTCACCTGATAATATGACATGAACATGTGGTATGATTGCCAATGAGACAACTCCACAAGAGACTAAATGACACAGATATTAACAGTTATATTTTTATTCCAGGATTTTGTGTGTTTTTTTTAAACTAAATTTAGAGAGAAAAAAAACATTGTCTTATCTGATTTAGGTAAAGGAGTGTTTGCTTCAAAGTTTTTCAAGAAAGGTGACTTTCTAATGGAATATCATGGGGAATTGATAAGTGGCAATGATGGTAAAAGACGGCTCACACAATATCCAAATTCCGTTGGAAGTTACATCATGTTCTTCAGATTTGCAGAAAAAGAAATGTGGTAAGTATATCATTTTATTCTGGTATCACCTAAGTTGGACAAAGGTATACAGAAAAACACATTAGTTTACATTACATTGCATATATGTACGTTTGTTGAGGAAGCATTAAATATGAGTTTTTTTACAACAGTATGATCAGTATAGCCGACAGGTTAACATCAGAGAGAATCCAGTTTGTCATTTATTAAGTCTCCCAAACAAAGTTTGGAGACTTATTGTTTTTGCTCAGTTCTTATTATTTTTATTATTCTTCTTCTGCTTCTTTTTCTTTTTCTTTTTCTTTTTCATGTTTTTCCTTTAATTTTTTCTTTTTCTTTTTCTTCCACCACTTTAAAAAAATGAACTTGTCCGCAGCGTTTCTCCAAAACCACTTGTCAGATTTACTTAGGGTTTCATAAAATGTTAGATTAATATGTCTAGGTGAGCCATCAATCGTATGTTTGTGCATTGAGGTCTATTAAGGGGTATTTTGGGGGGCCGAAAGTAGGAAGGGGTTTACTATAGAACCCTATAATATTTTATTTTTGAAAATTTTCAAATGAATATAACTTGAAAACTTTAAGTGATAAACACACACAGTCTTCAGAAATGATCATAGGACAATGAAACAAATCACATGAAATAAAGGGGAATCAATTTGAGAATGTGCTATTATCTTGTAAACAGTACATATCACCCACCCCTAAACCATATAAATTCTTGAAGGGGACTATTAAACAAATCAAATGAAATTTAAGGGAAGTCCCTAGGGGTCACCCCCCCTCAATCAATTTGAGAATGTGCTATTATCTTGTAAATGGTCCAGATCCCCACCCCTAAACCATATATATTCTTGTAGGGGACAATAAAACAAATGAAAAGAAATAAAAGGGAAATCCATAGGGGGTTACCCCACCCCCTCTTATTGAAAACTTGTAAATTGTCCATATCCCCACCCCTTAACCATGTATATCCTTGTATGCAACAATAAAACACATCAAATGAAATATAGAGAGAATCCATGGGGGTTATCCCCACCCCGTTCAAATGAGAATGTTTTATAATCTTGTAAACGATCCAGATCCCCATCCCTAAACCATATATATTCTTGTAGGGAACAATGAAATAAATCAAATGAAATTGAAGGAGAGTCCCTTGGGGTCACCCCCACCCCATTCAATTTGAGAATGTGCTATTATCTTGTAAACGGTCCAGATCCCCACCCCTAAATCATATATATTCTTGTAGGGGACAATAAAACAAATGAAATAATTAAAGGGAAGTCCATATGGGGTCACCACACCCTCTCTTGTTTGAAAACTTGTAAACGGTCTAGTTTCCCAACCCGTAAACCATATATATTCTTGTATGGGACAATTAAACAAATCAAATGAATATGGGAGCTTTGTTTGGGAGACTTCATAACAGCATCCTGATACAATTAATTCTTGTAATTCAAATGAATTGGCACAATTTTCGAAGTTTAGATTTCTGTTTTTGGTTCATAATAGCATTGAATTTTAAAAGATTACAGTTCGTTATGTATTTCTTGTCAATAAGTAGTGTTCTATCTGTCAAGAGACTGCTACATTCCATTACATAGCTGGTATTCGTCACTTATAGCACTCTTAAGTCAATTCAAATTTTTGCAATTAAAGGCATGTTTAATTGATAAAACTTTCACAGATTTCCCAATAAACTCTTCAACCTACAAGCCAAGGGTGTTTAATTGTTTAAACATGGCTATTGTTTATTGATGGAAAAAAGCAAACACCCTCTACCACAATACCCTAAAATTAGTCATCAAACAGCTTCTTTTTATGCCCTATTTATTCTGCCCCATTTAGGGGCATTATGTTGTTTGGTCTGCATCCGTTTTTTATTTCGTCTGCCTGTCTGTCATGTTGAAGGTTAAAGTTTTTGGTGGAGGTAATTAATAGTCATTACTAAACTCATACACTTGTTTATAAATAACATCTTGGATGTAAAGAATATTATTTATAAAAAATAAAAATAATACCAAAAAAAAAAAAAAGATTTGATGAAATAAAAATCTGTTTACATATTTTTTCCAACGGTAAATTTGGGAAAATGTAATATATACTCGTTGTCAATATCTGTAGTAAAAGACAGATTGGAACATACCAGAAATATATCAATTTCGGGATTTATTTCCTTTCTTGATATTCAATGACAGCAATTTAAAGAATAAACTGCTCAAGTTGTCCGCTTAAGGGGTATTCTTGACAGTTAAAACAGACTTATAATTGCAATCAAAAATAGGAAAAGATGACATAAAATTCTTTTTGTCTTTTTTTTTTAAACAACTTTGGTCAAATAGCTAAAGTATTATACGCTGTGAGACGAAGACTGCCTCATGTTACAAAGTTTCCATCAGTTACATGACCAATATCCTTGACCTCAGTTTCATGGTTCAGTGACTACTTGATTAAAAAGGTTTTGTGATGTTGAATTCCCACCTATTATAAGTAATAGAATAATTACCGGTATATTTGATTTTTGCGTACCTTGCAAGGTCATCTTTGGACTTTGATAAATTGTTGAAAAACACTGTTATACAGACTTTTTTCGTATATGCCTTCAGATATTGGGCTGATTTATAGCTCACCAGGGCTCGGAAGTGTCCCATGTGAGGTTATGCCATCACTTGGCGTCCGTCGGCGTCTGTCGTCGTAAACTATTAAAAAAGTTTCTCATCTGAAACTACGGGGACAAATTCCTTCAAGCTTTAAGGTAATGTTCCTTAAGGTATCTAGTTTTTAAATTGTATCTGAAGTTTTTATTCATCAACAAACATGGCCGCCATAGCTAAAAATAGAACATAGGGGGTCAAATGCAGTTTTTGGCCTATATCTCAAAAACTAAAGCTTTTAGAACAAATCTGACACGGGTTAAAAGTGTTCAATTGGTCAAGATCTATCAGCCCTGAAATTTTCAGAAGAATCAAACAACCCGTAATTGGGTTGCTGCCACTGAATTGGTAGTTATAAGGAAATTTTGCAGTTTTTTTGTTATTATCTTTAATATTATTATAGATAGATATAAACTATAAACAGCAATAATGTTCAGCAAAGTAAGACCTACAAACAAGTTAAAATGACCATAGTTGTCAATTGACCCCTTAAGGAGTTATTGCCCCTTAAAGACAATTTTACACGAAGTTTTGATCCATTGACAAACACTGCAACCATGGCTAAAAATAGAATATAGGGGTCAAATGTAGTTTTCGGCTTATATCTTAAAAAAATAAAGCTTTTAGTGCAAATCTGACATGGGGTTAGATTTTTGAATTGGTCAAGATCTATCAGCCCTGAAATTATCAGACGAATAAAACAACCCACGGAATTGGTAGTTTTAACAAAATTTTTGCAGTTTTTAGCTCACCAGGCCCAAAGGGCCAAGTGAGCTTTTTCTTGTCACTTGGCGTCTGGCGTCATTGTCGTCTCCATCGTCGTCTGTCATCGTTAACTTTTACAAAAATATTCTCTGAAACTACTGGGCCAAATTAAACCAAACTTGGCTACAATCATCATAAGGGCATCTAGTTTTAAAAATGTGTCCAGTGACCTGGCAAACAGATCAAGATGGCCACCATGGCTAAAAGTAGAAAATGTAGATATTGGGTTATAACTCTGAAACCAAAGCATTTAGAGCAAATCTGACATGGGAGTAAAATTGTTTATCAAGTCAAGATCTATCTGCCCTGAAAATTTCAGATGAATTGAACAGCTGGTTGTTTGGTTGCTGCCTCTGAATTGGTAATTTTTAAGGAAATTTTGCCGTTTTTGGTTATTATCTTGAATACTATTATAGATAGTGATTAACTGTAAACTGCAATAATGTTCAGCAAAGTAAGATCTACAAATAAGTCAACATGACTAAAATGGTCAGTTGACCTCTTAAGGAGTTATTGCCCTTTATAGTCAATTATTAACAATTTTCATTAGTTTTTGCAAAATATTTTGCTCTGGAACTATTAAGGGCCAAGTTCATTATAGATGGACAAAATTGTAAGTAGCAAGAATGTTCAGTAAAGCAAGATCTCCAAACACATCACCATCACCTAAACACAATTTTTTTTCATGAATCCATATGACGATCTGTTTTCTTTGTTTGATATGCATATAGACCAAGGTAAGTGACACAGGCTCTTAAGAGCCTCTAGTTTATTTTATGATATTTCACCAGTTTTGCTTGATTTTATATGCACTTATTTTTTGTAGTGTTGATGCAACATTCTCTAAAAGAATCGGAAAGTACGTAAACGATGGCATAAAAAGTTGCCAAAATGCCAGAGTTAGAAGGATCATTGTAGACACCATACCAAGGGTTGCTATATATGCTGTACAGGATATTTCCCCTGGAACTGAAATTTTGTACGATTATGGTGTAAATGACCTTCCATGGAGGCAAAGTACTTCAAAAGTAAGTACTTAGAAGGAATATGTTTTGCCATGTATTTTCAAGGCAATTACTTTTTGCCCTTCTGCTATCCTAAGACTCATTATTTGTGAGCTACATGTTATGCCAAACTGATCATTGTTTCAAAAATTTAGAATGATCTGCATACAGAGGTCTTCTTTTAGAGATTCGAACCACTGAATGGAATGAAACTAACCATTGCATAAATGTTCCTTATGAGGGGCTGATGAAGTGTTTGTACTTTGTTGGGATTAACTGTTCAAGATAGCATCCTGGTGTTTTTATTAAAATATTGGTCCTGTGTTTAACCAAATTTGACCTCTATCATTATTTGGGTATATGTATTATTTTCATCTATGTGTTTAACCAAATTTGACCTCTATCATTATTTGGGTATATGTATTTTTTCATGATTTTCAAAACCACAGTAGAGTCAGATGACACATTTAGATTCCGGACAATAACTTTAGTTTTAGTGAATGAATATCTATAAATTTTTACATGAAGGTTCAATACCACTAAAGAAAGGTTGTGATTGATTTTGGGAGTTATGGTTTCAATAGTTTAGGAATTAGAAGCCGAAATAAGCATTTTTGTAGTTTTCAAACAATAACATGTGTTTAATGTTTAAGTGTATGCATCCCTCTGAAATTATACTATAAGCTTCCATACCATGAAGGGATGGTTAGTATTGACTTGGGCAGGGGGGGGGGGGTGTTATGGCTCAAAATGTTTTGGAATTAGGGGCAAAAAAGGGGGGAAACTAGGATTGTCTGGTCAATGGACAATTATGACAATTTAAAAGCAGTGTAAGGGAGCAAAAACATTTAACATACAATGTTGGGTATGTTTGGCATTTACCTCATTTACACTACTTGTAAAATATGTATAAAGTAATGTCAGGTTTTGGACTAATTGGCAAAAAAAGGGGGATGGTAGTAGTTTTCATTTTTTCCCCCAAATTTCTCAAATTCCACATTTTTGAAGAAGAAATCTTTAATTGCACAATACTGTGCAATAGATTTGTAAGATCTTGACATTTGTTTTGTGTCAGAAACTCATATTGTGTCAAAGATTTGATCACAATCCAAATTCAGAGATGTATCAAGCTTGAATGTTGTGTCCATACTTGCCCCAACTGTTCAATGTTTGACCTGTGCGGTCGTAAAAATCTGCGACCTGCGGAGCTCCTGGTTTAAATGATTTATGTCCTTTAGAAATTTTAAATAAGTGTTATGTGGAGGAAATTAGAACTCTGTTATTTTATCCCCTTTATATCTTTATATGCAAGCAAAACATTTGTTTTAAATGCCAAGCTTATTTTCACCAAATGTAGGTATTCAAGAAACTATTCATGCATACATAATTGAAAAAGTTTTCAATAATTTGTTTTCAGACAACCCAAAGGTGCTCTGTAGTATTGGAGAAGATGTGTTTAGCTGATCTTAAAGGTTTATTTTACCTTATTAGTATTTAATTTAAATGTTTTTTTCACATCCAAAAAGGTTAAAACTTTATATGTCACTTCTGAAATTAAGAAAAAAAAATAACTAAAAGACTTCATGAAATGCAAGTGTAGACAAATATAGAAAAAAAATTGAAATTGTCCTGCAGTGGTAATACCAAATATTCATTTATTTGAGCTGTTCACTTAGGCTGCTAAATATAGCATTGCAATATTAACTCTTTTTTTTTCCCTTTTATTTTAGATTTTTAAACTTTGAGTGTAATTTTGTAAATTACATATGATTTTGACCTTCTGGGTTTTGAGTTTCTTGTTTATCCCTAATCAAATCACAAAATCAAAAGCTCAATTATATCAGACAAATTGATGCAATTGTCATATTCCTGCCTTGGTATAGATCATAGGCATGACATCAATAAAAAAAATATCTGAAAATTTCTGACACACAAATAAAAAGAAATGAGGAGTGTCAATTTTGAAGATTTTTAAAAGTTAAGTTTATTTATTGCTGTTTGAAAATTTGAAAATAATGCAATGTTATTTAATAATATTTTTTTTTCTCAAAAAACAGAGAATGATGTTCTGTCAACAGAACTTGCTGCTAACCAGTCTGTCACAGAAGATGATATTATGTCAACACAACTTGCTGCTGACCAGTCTGTCACAGAGGATGATATTTTGTCAACACAACTTGCTGCTGACCAGTCTGACACAGAGGATGATATTTTGTCAACACAACTTGCTGCTGACCAGTCTGTCACAGAGGATGATGTTTTGTCAACACAACTTGCTGCTGACCAGTCTGTCACAGAGGATGATGTTTTGTCAACACAACTTGCTGCTGACCAGTCTGTCAAAGAGGATGATGTTTTGTCAACACAACTTGCTGCTGACCAGTCTGACACAGAGGATGATGTTTTGCCAATACAACTTGCTGCTGACCAGTCTGTCACAGAGGATGATGTTTTGCCAATACAACTTGCTGCTGACCAGTCTGACACAGAGGATGATGTTTTGTCAACACAACTTACTGCTGACCAGTCTATCACAGAGGATGATGTTTTGTCAACACAACTTGCTGCTGACCAGTCTGTTACAGAGGATGATGTTTTGTCAACACAACTTGCTACTGTCCAGTCTGTCCTAGAGGATGATGTTTTGCCAATACAACTTGCTGCTGACCAGTCTGTCACAGAGGATGATGTTTTGCCAACACAACTTGCTGCTGACCAGTCTGTCACAGAGGATGATGTTTTGTCAACACAACTTGCTGCTGACCAGTCTGACACAGAGGATGATGTTTTGCCAATACAACTTGCTGCTGACCAGTCTGTCACAGAGGATGATGTTTTGCAAATACAACTTGCTGCTGACCAGTCTGACACAGAGGATGATATTTTGTCAACACAACTTGCTGCTGACCAGTCTGTCACAGAGGATGATGTTTTGTCAACACAACTTGCTGCTGACCAGTCTGTCACAGAGGATGATGTTTTGTCAACACAACTTGCTGCTGACCAGTCTGTCCCAGAGGATGATGTTTTGCCAATACAACTTGCTGCTGACCAGTCTGTCATAAAGGATGATGTTTTGTCAAAACAACTTGCTGCTGACCAGTCTGACACAGAGGATGATGTTTTGTCAACGCAACTTGCTGCTGACCAGTCTGACACTGAGGATGATGTTTTGTCAACACAACTTGCTGCTGACCAGTCTGTCACAGAGGATGATGTTTTGTCAACACAACTTGCTGCTGTCCAGTCTGACACAGAGGATGATGTTTTGTCAACACAACTTGCTGCTGACCAGTCTGTCACAGAGGATGGTGATTTGTCAACACAACTTGCTGCTGACCAGTCTGTCACAGAGGATGATATTTTGCAAACACAACTTGCTGCTGACCAGTCTGACACAGAGGATGATGTTTTGTCAACACAACTTGCTGCTAACCAGTCTGTCCCAGAGGATGATGTTTTGCCAAAACAACTTGCTGCTGACCAGTCTGTCACAAAGGATGATGTTTTGTCAAAACAACTTGCTGCTGACCAGTCTGACACAGAGGATGATGTTTTGTCAACACAACTTGCTGCTGACCAGTCTGTCACAGAGGATGATGTTTTGTCAACACAACTTGCTGCTGACCAGTCTGACACAGAGGATGATGTTTTGTCAACACAACTTGCTGCTGACCAGTCTGTCACAGAGGATGATGTTTTGTCAACACAACTTGCTGCTCACCAGTCTGACACAGAGGATGATGTTTTGTCAACACAACTTGCTGCTGACCAGTCTGTCACAGAGGATGGTGATTTGTCAACACAACTTGCTGCTGACCAGTCTGTCACAGAGGATGGTGATTTGTCAACACAACTTGCTGCTGACCAGTCTGTCACAGAGGATGATATTTTGCCAACACAACTTGCTGCTGACCAGTCTGACACAGAGGATGATGTTTTGTCAACACAACTTGCTGCTAACCATTCAAACACAAAGGATGATGTTTTGTCAAAACAACTTGCTGCTCACCAGTCTGACACAGAGGATGATGTTTTGTCAACACAACTTGCTGCTGACCAGTCTGTCACAGAGGATGATGTTTTGTCAACACAACTTGCTGCTGACCAGTCTGTCACAGAGGATGATGTTTTGTCAACACAACTTGCTGCTAACCAGTCAAACACAGAGGATGATGTTTTGCAAACACAACTTGCTGCTGACCAGTCTGACACAGAGGATGATATTTTGTCAACACAACTTGCTGCTGACCAGTCTGTCACAGAGGATGATATTTTGTCAACACAACTTGCTGACCAGTCTATCACAGATGATGATGTTTTGTCAACACAACTTGCTGCTGACCAGTCTGTCACAGAGGATGATGTTTTGTCAACACAACTTGCTGCTGACCAGTCTGTCACAGAGGATGATATTTTGTCAACACAACTTGCTGACCAGTCTATCACAGATGATGATGTTTTGTCAACACAACTTGCTGCTGACCAGTCTGACACAGAGGATGATGTTTTGTCAACACAACTTGCTGCTGACCAGTCTGACACAGAGGATGATGTTATGTCAACACAACTTGCTACTGACCAGTCTGTCATAGAGGATGATATTTTGTCAACACAACTTGCTGCTGACCAGTCTGTCACAAAGGATGATGTTTTGTCAACACAACTTGCTTCTGTCACAGAGGATGATGTTTTGTCAACACAACTTGCTGCTGACCAGTCTGTCCCAGAGGATGATGTTTTGTCAACACAACTTGCTGCTGACCAGTCTGTCCCAGAGGATGATGTTTTGTCAACACAACTTGCTGCTGACCAGTCTGACACAGAGGATGATGTTTTGTCAACACAACTTGCTGCTGACCAGTCTGTCACAGAGGATGGTGATTTGTCAACACAACTTGCTGCTGACCAGTCTGTCACAGAGGATGAGTTTTTGCCAACACAACTTGCTGCTGACCAGTCTGTCACAGAGGATGATGTTTTGTCAACACAACTTGCTGCTGACCAGTCTGACACAGAGGATGATGTTTTGTCAACACAACATACCAGGGTATCACCCTTGAAAGATTCTTCTGCAACAACTTTAAAGATGTCATCAATGGAGGATGTCAAAAAACGAAGTCTGTCACAGGTTGATTGTGAAGAAGGTTGGTGAATTAAAATCAAAATTGTAGATGGATATTTTTTGTGCTTGTTATAGCTTTGCTCTACCTTTTGTCTATCTTCAACTTGCTTGCTACATCAATATTTTAAAATCTCAATGTCTTGGATCATTAATTATTTGTTACTCAACTTAATTGTGAAATTGTGAAAAAAAGAAGTTTCAATAATCATAGCAGCCATTACATAATAACAAAGGCATGGGGGTAAAACAAATAAGAGATACATTTAAATGTGGATTTCTTTAAAAATAATATTGAAATATTTAAAAAAGTATTATTTCATGTTGTGTAACAAATTATGCACTATTAATTGTTTTATTATCCAAATAACAAGCTTTTGATCTGATGAAGGTTTTTAATACATTTCTAGAAAAAGTTTTAGTTGCATTAAATATGTATACTAATTTCAATTTTTGACATTATTGTGAAGGATTAATTTTATCTTTTTAACTATATGCTATATGGTATATCTTTTAATTATTCAGTTCTGTCAGAGATTTGGAGATCTAAATCAAGAGATGCAAACACTATATCTAAAGTAGGACCATATTCTATCTCAATAGATGCTCTGAATACCATCCAACATTGGCTTTCAGATGAGGTAAGCAAATCTGAGGCAAAATAGTTTTAAAAATTAGATAATACTCTGTACTTGCATTTTTTTTAAAAGAAATATGCTTTTTGAAGAAGTACAGTGTTATTTTTCTCATGAACTACAAGTCACATATGGAGCCCCGCTAGGGACATGCAAAGAAAAAAAATATATTGTGCGCACTGCGCACAAAATAATATAGTGTGAACACAAAATAATATATTGTGCGCACAATTTAAATATATTGTGCGCACAACTTAAACATATTGTGCGCACAACATAATATAGTGTGCGTTAAATTCTTTGACTTTACACAATGTGTCCTTTTTAAAGTGACAGAATGGAAAAATGCATAAGGTTTTCTTTTGAAATGGGGCTAGCTAGATACATGAAAATACTCTTGCAAAAAATCATCAGTGCATTCGTATCGACTCCTGACATGAATACTGAATAAATTACGTTTATTTCAGATTAATATTACACCATACAAGCATTCCGTACACCAAATATATCCAGCTAAATGCTTATAGTATCCGAGAAATACACCAAAAACAAAAAATTACTTTGCTGGACCACTTTACCCTGAAAATGAGGTCAAGGTCAAATGATACCTGTCAAGTTGACATTTAGACATTAAAATCGTTTCATACAACCAAATATAGAAGAACTATTGCATTTGGTATCTGAGATTATGTCTAAACCACGAACATTTAACTTTGTTGAATGATCAGTAAAATGAGTCAAGTGAAAACTGTTTTCCTAATTTTGGACGCACACCACATCATATTGTGCGCACAATATGTTTAAGTTGTGCGCACAATATATATTTAAATTGTGCGCACAATATATTTAAATTGTGCGCACAATATATTTAAATTGTGCGCACAATATATTTAAATTGTGCGCACAATATATTATTTTGTCCCTAGCGGGGCTCCGTACATTTCTTGATAAATGTAAATCTCAACTTAAACTTTATAAAAGAAAAGTTAAGAACTTAAGAAAATGTTCTAAGTTTTGTTATTAGAGTTATAATTATAATCAAAACAGAGTGATATAACATGTTAAATAATGCATTTTAAAAAAAATACAGTTCAACACAGATAACATTCTTAATTTATGCAGTCAATAAACCAAGTTAAAATTCAGTTTTTAGGTAAGAAAATTATTAGCTCACCTGGCCCATAGGGCCAAGTGAGCTTTTCTCATCACTTGGCATCCATGGTTGGGCGTCCTGCATCCATCATCTGCTAACTTTTACAAAAAATCTTCAATTCTAAAACTACTGGGCTAAATTTGACAAAACAAAGCCACAATCATTATTAGGGTATCTATTTGAAAAATGTGTCTGGAGATCCGGCCAACCAACCAAGATGGCAGCCATAGATGAAATAGAAAATGAAGATTTTGGCTTATAACTCTAAAACCAAAGCATTTACAGCAAATCTGACACGGGGTAAAATTGTTTATCAGGTCAAGACTTGTCTGCCCTGAAATTTTCAGATGAATTGGAGAACCTGTTGTTGGGTTGCAGCCCATAAATTGGTAATTTTAAGGAAATTTTGCCTATTTTAGCTCACCTGGCTCATAGGGCCAAGCAAATTTTCTCATTATTTGGCGTCTGTCATCCGTCTTCTTCCATCGTCCTCAACTTTTACAAAAATCTTCTCCTCTAAAACTACTGGCATCATAGCTAAAAATAGAACAATGCCCAGGGTAAAATGTAGATTTTGGCTTATATCTGAAACCAAACCAGAGCAAATCTGACATGAGATAAATGTGTTTATCAGATGAAGATCCATCTTCCCTGAAATTTACAGATGAATCAGACAACCTGTTGTTAGGTTGCTGCCCCTGAATTGGAAATTTTAGGGATATTTTGCGGTTTTTGGTTATTATCTTGAATATTATTATAGATAGAGATAAACTGTAAACAGCAATAATGCTCAGCAAAGTAAGATCTACAAATAAGTCAACACGACCAAATCTCCCTTAAGGAGATATTGCCCTTTATAGTCAATTTTTAACAATTTTTCATTAATATTTGTAATCTTTTACAAAAATATTCTCCCCTGAAACTACTGAGACAAATTTAACCAAACTTGTCCACAATTATCTAAAAGGGTATCTTGTTTTAAAATTGTGTCCGATAACCCCGCCTGTGAAACCAAGATGGCCAACATGGCTAAAATAAGGACATGGTAAAATGCAGTTTTTGGCTTATATCTTGCAGTAAGAGCAAATCTTACAAGATAAGATTGTTTTTATGTCCAAATCTATCTACCATGAAATATTCAGCTCATTCAGGCAACCTGTTGTTGCGTTCCTGCCCCTGAATTGGTCATTGTAAGAAAATTTTGCAGCTGTTAGTTATTATCTTGAGTATTATTATAGATAAAGATAAACTGTTAATAGCACTAATGTACAGCAAAGTAATTCCTAATAATAAGTCGGCATTACCAATACGGTTAATTGGCCCTTTAAGCCCTGGTCACAACGAACCCAAAATACATTTATGCAGGGCCACAACATAAAATTTTGTCTAATCGCAGGTCATCTGCAATCATGGTACAACAGTTGCTCGATATTTTGAGCATCGTGCCACTGTTGTGTGTTGTGAGACGAAAATTGAACATCACCTTTTTTGCATAATTCCTGCAAGTAATTAGATTTCTACACCATGCTTGTTTATCTATTTATAACTTTTTATTTTTTGTTTTAGGTGATGAATGCCTACTTGTATATGTTGTCTGAAAATTTCCCCCAGGTCTGCCATATCAACAGTGTGCTTATGACAGCTGTATTTAATGATCAGCCACAAATTCATTCATTATTACATCAGGTATTTTTTTTTAAGGCATGATCATATGGTTTATTTAATTACTATATATACTTTTGAAAATTTCCAAAAGTAGTATGTTTTCAAAGGCCTGATACACCCCTAGTTGCTGAAAAATCTAAAATCTTGTATCAGATGACATAATTTTTGTAAAATTGTTGCATAAAAGGTTAATAATGATAATTATGATAAATTTATCATTGTAAATATACTAAACCGCAAAAGAAACTTTGTATTTGTCGAAAGCCTAAATTTTCAAATGAATATTTAAAAATAAAAAAAAAAAAAAACAATTTCATATGTATTAAAAAAAAATATCTATCTATTTTTTTGTTTAGGTAAATTCTCTTCAATTGATCATGTTGATGCTAAGATTATGTTGAAATTTCCTTTATGGCTGGCTGTGTTCATTAATTTGGTTGTTCTAATAGTTGTCTCTTTAGGTCCTTGTACACGTTTCACAGTCACATTTCATGATTATGAGATGCAAGTTGTCCATGCCTCTATAAGGGTATTTTAGAGGTGCTAAGTTTTCGTGTCATCATTATCTGTTTGATGCAGTACTGATGCCATGACTTAACCCACCATAAAGAGAACAGCTAATAGGACATTTGAATGCTGGACAGCGACCTCAAGTCGTTGCATATGCATTTAACTGCAATGTAGGCACCATCCAACGTCTACATGAACACCACAATTCAACAAACAGTACAAATGACCGTCCACGTATTCAACACTAATGGCAGACCTGAATTAAATAAATCTTGGATATGATAGTGGAAAACTATTAATGAACTAAAATAATGCGGATTTGTTAAATAACAAGGGTATTTATACGCCCATTCAATTAAAAATGCATTAATTTTTCCATTATGTTTGCCTCAAATTACTGTGACATTTCTTTTGCAGTTTAGTATATAATGGAATTTGAAGAGACTTTTGTACAAGTGATATAGGTTTAGCACTATAAAACCAGGTTCAATCCCCCATTTTCTACATTTTAAAATGCCTGTTTCAAGTCAGGAATATGTCTCAGAATATTTTTTTTATATATACCTTAATATAACACAAGGTACTTTACTAAATTTTTTGAAAAATGACACCCAGTCCCGAATTCCCGTTATTTTTCGATTTCTCGGTTGTCAAACCTACTTAAACTTAATATGCCGTAAATCTAAATTGATTTATCTACACAATGGTATATGACACGAGTATCATTGTTGTCGGGATCATTAGTAGCAGGTCTCAGAAGTCGGTCAACGGGATTTTTTTTGCATTCGTCTCAAACTTTGGCAACACCCAGCCCACAGTGATTGAATTATTATAAAAATTATTAAAATAAAAACTGTCAGCTTCCCTCTGACTATAAATTATTATCTTTATTGTAAATTCTTTACAGAGTATGTCAAACAAACCCAAATAAGTGTTTTTTGAGGTCTGTCGAATGTGTCAGGAGTTTCTAATTTTAGAACTCAGATTTTTCCCATTTTATTGACATCATTCAGACTCTCTCTGGACTTTACATAAGATATTGAGATAACTCCAAAAGGTTTGAAAAGCGAGAAATTTTGAAGTATCATGAAAAGATGTATTTAGCTAATGATGCTATTTGTTCATGATATGTATATTTCTAATATAAACATTTTATTTTTATTTTGAGTAGGGAAAACAAAACAAAAACATATGTCAATCCTTATTTGAATGGTAAATTGACATTTTTAAAATCCTAAACTTGCAGAACCCCTTGTATTTTCGAAAATATTCATCAATAGTCAATTTTTGTAATAGTTCGTCATTTGAAAAATGACCATCTGCTATACCGGAACAGGAATGGACAGTAATCCCACCTATATTCAAGGAAGCCACTCCCGTTGTTCCTGTGACTGCCGACCATTCCCCCCCCTTTTTTTAGTTCTTGTTCTATAGTACAGACCAAATGGCTCTTCCCCGTTCCACTTTGCCCCAAAAGCAAAATTTTATGACCATTTTTTACCTCATTCAATGCTATAAGCTGTTTGACATTCATTTTGTTATGAAACACACGTGTACACAACGCCACTAATGTAGAGTTATAAATTGACCAAAATTTCCCACATTTATTTTTAGCCAGACGATTGACCAATGAGAAACCAGTATAAAATTACATGTGGACTGAGTGTTGCCAAAGTTTGAGACGAATGCAAAAAAAATCCCGTTGACCAACTTCTGAGACCTGCTACTAATGATCCCGACAACAATGATACTCGTGTCATATACCATTGTGTAGATAAATCAATTTAGATTTACGGCATATTAAGTTTAAGTAGGTTTGACAACCGAGAAATCGAAAAATAACGGGAATTCGGGACTGGGTGTCATTTTTCAAAAAATTTAGTTAAGTACCTTGTGTTATATTAAGGTATATAGGAAATTTTTTTCTGAGACAAGTGCCTGTGAATATGACAGTTGTCCATTTGTTTTTGATGTGTTTTGTCATTCGATTTTGTTATGTGATAATGGACTTTCCGATTTTATTTTCCTCAGAGTTTAGTATTTTATTGATATTTCTTTTTAATGAGGTAAACACAGTTAATTTTTCAACAAACTATTTTTCCTTAAGGCCTTCACATACATATAACCATACAAGCATTTACTTTTAACAAAAATAGTAGACACACCTTTTCAAGTTACAGTCTCTATGCCTTTTGATGAGTAAATAATGGACAGTTATTGTTCTGGTTTTCTGTAAATTCTTGTTTTTTGCATCTTACAGTATGACTTCAAGGAGTTTGATACAATAATTGGTGCTGTTCATGAGAATGATAACCACTGGACACTTATGGTATGTACATAATATATAAAAGGAGATCTGGTATGAATGCATGGAGACAACTATCCACCAGAGTTCAAATAACAAATTGGTCTCCTTACATTGTGAAAAAAATACATACCATATAGCCAGCTATAAAAGATTTCCCCTGTGAGCGCTAAAAACACAGATATTGGGACCGGTGACAGATAAGATGTTAAACTGTAAATGCTGCCAAGATTTTGCGATTTTTTCTTAATAAGATATATTCAGTTTTCCACACTTTTTTTTCATGCTTGATGATATTGATTTGATATTTGGTTTATTGTTTAATCATGACAAGTAACAGATAAAGTTGGTATTTTGTTCCAATCTGAAAATTCAGTTTTTGATTGTTAATGGTTTTAAGAAATGGAAGAATTTGATTTATGGTCCTTCCCTATGCCTACATTACCCTACTCATTTGCTCTGTAATTATTGTACAAAGTGAGGAGAAGTTATCAGCTTGCTCAAGTCTAAGGGAGGGGAAATAGACCAGTAGTAGACAATAAACAGATATTTGGGTTTTTCTTCATATAGATATCATAAAATTTCAGCTGCTGGACACAATGTAAATCTCTTAAGCTTGATCTGTGCTCACTTACCAAAAAGTTTAAACTGTGGCTCACAGCTGATATGTTGTGATATATAAATGTGTAGAAAACCCAATAATTTATATCTATCGGACATTTAAAGACCTCTCTCATCTTCAGTGTAAACAATGAATTATACTTATATATACACAACTATTGATTGATTAATATTTTAATTGAGGTCTGAAGCAAGGTCAAATCTGAATCAAGTAATCTATTAACAAAAGGTTAAATTTAATCACAACATAGGCAACAGAATATAACCTAGGGCTAGATATTAACAAAGGGTTATGGCATTTAATCCTTGCCTTGAATTTAACCAAGAGACAAACAACCTGGTATAGTTGTTTAATAATGGCTCTTACCATACCTCCTCTATAAATCCCTTTAAAGGCTTTCTTAAGGAAATGCTCCTTTTGGCACCACAAGCCAAAATTATCCTTTTCGCTCTACAGTGCACATGCTGATGGCGAAATTATCCTCGAGGATACATAAATTTCTATATTTAGACTGTCACATTGTAAATATATCAAACGAGCCTCTTGTACACTTGATTCATAAATAATATAATTAAATACATTTGGTATATTTATATTCTGGCCCGAGAACACAATCATTTCGTAGTGCATTTCTTTAAGACAATAAATTCAAATTAAAAAAATTGCACCTGCTCTTTCTCAAAAAGATTTTTACAGTGTAGTGTACTTCCAGTGAAACAAGTAATTTCAAAATTATAGAAACTTCTACCAGCTCTAAACTCAAAATATTGACAATTCTGTGTTAAGGGGGTGTAAAATTCAGTTTGACAGCTTCAGACGTGATAAAATTTGACCTTTTTGAACTGAACCAAATCACTACTTAACATAAAGATTCAGCACCCAAATTTTTTTAACATGTAAATACATCCCCCTACTTAATATTTCATGCATTTAATATCAAGAAATAAATTGGGAAAGTGTATCAAATAAAACATGCAAGTTATACACTGTTTACACTAGGGACTATATTCGTAGACAACGAAAACCAAAGGACTATAACTGTGTCCTTGGACCTTCTGCTTAAATATGGCGTCAAATACAATGTTTTTTCAAAGAATGTTGTGAGAAAAATACTTGTTACAAACAAAATGGAGGATTTGAAAACAATTGGTTGTATAAGGATGATAATTTTTTTTTATGATTATTTGTGTCTTAACTCTGTCTGATTTAATTTTAGGTTATTCTACTACAACAACAAATTATCTTGTATTTCAATCCAATGGGTGAGCTGTTTCTCTCAGAACAAAAACTTCTTCAGAATTGGTTGTAAGTTAAAATTTTAGAATAGTACATGTGAAGAATGAGGAAAAAAATTACATCTTTTGTAAAACTATGAGGCAGTAATGATTTAAAATTTTAGGGGATTAATATTTTTCAGTTAACAAGCATGGTGACATTTGTAATTTAAATTGATCTCTGATATATTATATTTGATTCTGGTAGCCCAATAATGAAAATTTTTCACCTTTTGAACAACATAGTTTAAAAGTTAACTGAACTGCTAATTTTAAGACCATCTCAAAAGATTCTATCATATTAATTATTGAAATCTTATATTCATTTTCTTTGAACTTTTGAAATTCCTTTTTTTGGTTCTACTTTATACATAGTTGTGGAAGCATTTTGTTAAATCACTATAGTTGATACAGTTTTCATTTTTTCCCCCTTGAAACTAACAAATATTATGAAACATTGCTGCATTAACAACTTTGAAGACTGCCGGTAATCAATTATCGTATCAAATGTTCTTTTTATTGAGTCATACTTTTAGATAACATTTATTTACATTAGATGTATGTATTATTATTATACATTATTTTGATTGGCTAACAGCAAGCTCGCGTCATTCTTCATTTCAAAATGAATTGCATGAATTTAAACATACATATAACGATACATGTTTTCACAATTAAGTTCACAGGTATGTAAAAGAAAAACTTGATAGTAGTTGCCCCAATTTTTTAATAATCCAATCTTTCATTTGCGCCACAAGGTTAAATTTCAAGTGCGCCAAAATATAAAAACTTCATTTGCGCCATTTCACAGGCAATACAGGTAACATAACGAAAAAGTTAAATATTCATTGTTGTATTGTGAATAAAAATTGTTTCTTCAGTATTTCTCCTGTACTCATTTCTAATACAAAACTGAGGTTAAAAATTATAAAGTCAATTAGTGTTCACATGTATGAGGTGTATAGATGGACATTATCAGTTCAAAGACAGAGGAAAGAAGTCTGTATGTTTTGTGGTCACACATACGGTTAATAGCTTATATATATGCATCATATAAAAAATCGTTGAGATAACTTCTAAATTTCTAAAGCCAGAATAACAACTGAGATGGACAGAATTATAACTTTACTATACTGTATAATTCTTAGAACTGTGTCACAAATTAACATTCTTTTCAATATGTTCAAAGTAACTGTGTTTTAATGAAGTTTCAACAAACATGTACCTTGTATGGTTTCATAATATTAGTTCCAAAAGGAACATATATTCTGGAATATTATTTCCACAGGAATGAATATTACAGTATATACTGCAGCTGTGCTGTTTGAGCAGTCAAATTGTATTGACTGTATATTTATATGTGATATACAGTCACTGACCGTATATCACCTTGTTTATGACGTTGACAATGCTTTTCCGTACAGTTTTATTTATGACGTCAATAAAACATACAGGTTCACGCAATTTTACATTGTCCTCTCACAATTAAAGAATGACGGTTTTTACCTAAATACTTCATTTTGACCACAAGCAAAGTTAAAGAGGATATATGAACCACATTTTAAGTCTATCCGTCCGTCAGTCCCCACTTGTTTGCGGCCCATGTCAAATTAAATCGGGTAACTCATACATGTATACAGTTCATCCAAAAACCAATGATTTCAAATATAAAATGCATTGCCTTGAACTATAGAACTGATGTTAAACACACTAAGTTCAGAGATGTATTATGGGATGGCATGTGGTTCTTCATAAACTAAATCAGTTCATTTTGACATTGGCATTGACATTTGAGCCGTCAAGTTTTCAAACATTGTTTGATTCGTCTTTGTCTGGTTTGTGTCCGGTCCATATCTTTTGAACCGTTGGATATTTCAGTTATTTTTTTTTTTTTATATGGATCCAACCATAATGGAATCCTTTCCGCGACATATATATATATATAGCTGCAACACTAAGGTTTACCAAACTTCAGATACAGAAGTCGGTTTCACAAAAAAACTTAAGACAAGATTAATCGTAAGTAAACTGAACTATTCATGACTTACGACCAGCTTTAGTCGAAAGATTTGTTGTGAAACTGACCCCAGATGCAAAATTAGAATGCGGTGAATTAACTAAAGTTAGGTCCCAAGATGACCTTTATTTTGACAATTGGGATTGTATACTTTAATTTCTTAACTTGTTTTTTTATTAGGACTGCATTTATTTTCACTCACGTTTGTGCAGTCAAAAGGTTTGCAGTTAAAAATGCAAGTATTAATGTCTTACAGTGACTTGACTGTAAGTGTTGCTATCCACCAATTGCAACTTATTCAAAATTCTGACCAAATTGCAATTTGTTTTATAAAATCAAATTGTTCAACTGGTCAGAAATTTGAACTAACTGCAGTAGAAAACCACAGTCAAGTAGTGAAAGTGCAAGGTGATAAAATAAAACATACTTACAATCCTATAAGACTTTAACTCCACTTTAATGATGTTATAACAAAATCTGTTTATCAGTTTGTATAAGTATATTATAGTGATTTCCATGCTGAAGGAACTGTTATTATTTTGAATTGCTATAAAAATGTCCAAACTAAGCTTTCATATAGTTTTTCTTTCTAAACATGTTCTATATTCATAAGAATGAGGTGCATTAAAGTCACTAAGCGTCTTTTCTGAAAATGTCACTCGCCTAACAGTTATAAGAGTTGCAGTATATAAAGAATAATCAAACATTGTCTCGAAATATCAATCTGTTATTTGTACTCGGCTCGAAACAGGTAGAAAGCTCGGCACAGCCTCGCTTTCTACCTGTTTCTAAGCCTTGTACAAATAACATTGATATTTCGAGACAATGTATGGTTATTCTATATATATGTTCCTAACGTAATTATAGATTATCGTTGATCATCTCAACGAGCTTGATTTTTTCGCTTGAGCTGGTACAGCGAAAGTGAGAAAAGCAATCGAGTTGAGATGACCAATGATAATCTGTTTATCGCTATTTTACCTTTGGCGACGTTGTCAATTTCATGTCAATTTCGTTAGCAACGCCACGTGGTCTCCTTAGTTTCTAGCGATAATTTTTCCATCTCAAGCGAGAAGCATGATATGAAAATTATCACAAAAAAAGATCAAAAGGAAAATGCACAAAATAGCGATAATAAATGGTATAGAATATTTATTGGTAATTTCACTTTTTTCTTATTGGAGCAAATGAAATATGGTTTGTGGTGCAAATGAAATGCCAATTGGCGCAAAAGCTAAGCACTGGTTTTCATGAACATTGCGAAAAAATGTAGTTATAAGTATTGAAAACTTCTTTTTGTAATTTCATCATTATTCATAGGGTTTTAAAAGTGTTGACCGTGTACACATTTTAAGAATGAAGTGCTTCCATATGCTTCATACCAAATGAACTTCAGTCAACACTTTTACACCCTAATGAATTTACAAAAAAAAGAATTTAAGAAAGATAATTTATACAATTTATTTTAGTACATACTGTAATTAAAATTATAAAGAAAGTTGAAGTTGAAAAGAAGTAATTTGAATGTTAATTTTTTATATTTTCCAGTTTTTTTTTAAAAGAGAGGTCTAAACTAGGTTTAGTGGACATTGCTACCACACAATGGAATATAGGCAGTCTCCTCCATTCTAAACAAGAGGATGACATATCGTGTGGCTTGTACGTTCTGAAAGTAAGTTTTATGTTTAAATTTGGATGAATTTTTTTTTTTTGATTAAACAACATGTCTACCTAATTCTCTCTAAAATTATTAGATCATATAATTTGAGATTCAATGGTCACAGCTATGTCCAATTGAGAATCAAATGAAACTTAACCACAGTGTCATCTGCTATTGGTCAATTTATTGTCAGTATGAACAGATTGAGAAAATATTATTGATATTGAAAATATTAAACATGACACATGCAGTTTATTTTAATTTAAAACATGTATTTAGAAGATGATTTTTTAATGGGGTTAAATGATATCAGAGTGATAGATTTTTCTAAGCAGAATTAATGGTCCTGTGAATTAAAACTACACAGAGAACAATAGCTTTTGTATCTATTGAATGGGACAAAAGTTTAAATAGAGTGAAAATTAGAAGATTAATCCGTGGAAAAGTTTTATTTGGTTTGCAATAAAATTCTACAAAGTAGGACCCATTTTCATGATTGAAAATAGTGCATGCTTATATAAAATGAAAAACCAAGTTCAACAGCTTTGTCCTAAACCTGTGTTTATTCTGTTTCTACTTCTAAGCAAGAATCGTTTAACATGTCTTTACTGATCTCTGATTAGTGTAAAACAGATGATTTCATTTGCACAGCATTTTTTCAGCGTTTGGTTCGAGCCCCAAAAGAGAAAGCATCCAAGTATTTGCAACATAGTCCCTTAATAGAATAAGGAGCAATATATAGGAAAGATTCGGGTGTCAATTAATAGCTCATTGCAAAAACAATTTCTATTAGGGGACAACTTATTATTTATTTGAATCTGTAAACACTTGAATTCCTGCTTTACTAAAATCAAAATGATTTTAATTTCCCATTCTAGTGCAAAAACTTGAATATGTAAAATTTAATGTTCAAACTATAATAGTTTTAAAATAGATATCTTGATCACAAAATGTGAAGCATATAGGATAAAGATCGGGTAACCATCACAGGAACTTTATGGTATCGTTTATCTTGTACCATTGTAAAAAATTCCAGGTGGTATATCTCCCTACTTATCTATAATACCAGATTTCTACATTTTACAGGTTTTTGTCATAACTGAACTGTTCTATCTCCAAAATCAAATTGAATTATAATTGACACAGGAAGTTTAGAGAAAAATAGTCTTACATGGTGGTCAGTTAACCTCTTAAATCGGGGAAAAGCTGGAAAGAAAGCAAAAAAGTGAGGTGTTCAATCAACTACTCTTACAGCTTTCAACTCAGATAACTGAAATTTCATAGAAAGATTTTACACATATTGGGATAAATTTAACAAGCCATTGTCAACCATATATTTTATTAAGCAATAGAATTTATATATAAGGAACAATGAATTATTGTGCTTTTCTAGAAATTGGAAAATACAGAATAAAAATCATTGTTAAAACTACATTATTACTGTCAAAAGTCTGAGATTTATTATAGTTTTTACCAGGATTTTGAAAAAATAATTCTTACTTAAATCGAATGAAAGTGTAAATGACCCTGTCAATTTTTTAAAGAAAGCACATCAAGTTATCCAGCTTAAATAAATATTAGGTATAAGTGCCAATGAGAAATAAAGGCAACAGTAGTATACCGCTGTTCAAAACTCATAAATCCATGGACAAAAAACAAAATCGGGTAACAAACTAAAACTGAGGGAAAGGCATTTAATATAAGAGGAGAACAAAGACACAACATTTAAATGTAAAACACACACACAGAAACGGACTAAGCCTTAGACAAAATCCTATGAGAATAACAAATATAACATCAAAACCAAATACATGAATTTGGGATAGAAAAGTACCGTGACACGTCTTATAGTAATGTGAATTCACACTAAAAAAAAAAGAGAAAACAAACGTCACAACGGAAACACAACATTAAAATGTAACACAACGAACTATATTATAACAATGGCCATCTTAGTTGCAATTTGTAATGATAAAAAGGTGGTAAGTGAAATTGTAAAATAATGGCTCTAGGTTTTTAACATCTTTTTCCAAGTGCCTTCCCTTAGTACCATAAAAAAAAATGTGGTATGATTGTCAATGGGACAACTCTCCACAAGAGGCTCAAATGACACAGATATTAAAAACTATTGGTCACGGTAAGGCCCTTCGACAATTATCAAAGCCAATACCACATAATCAGCTATAAAAGGCCCTAAAATGACAATGTAAAGCAATTCAAACAAGACAACTAACATCCTTATTTATATAAAGTATGTATGTTTTAAAGGAACAGCTCTAAACATGACTTTTATTTCAGATGGCTGAAAATGTTTTGTCTGGAACAACGCTAGAATTTGATATGTCTCAAAAAGATTTGAATGACTTCAGAATGTATGTGGGAAAATGTCTCCTGACTGGAAAAGGTATATTGTAATACAAATAATCAGAAATGTTGCTATCAAATGGGATAGAAAATCATAAAAGTACAGTTGTTATTGTCATTATCAATCTCATTTTATAGATTAGTGATTTAGGTAAAATTAAGTTTTTTATTGTCCAGTTTCTATCTTAACCCTTTCACCGATTGCTGCCCAGACAGAAGCTACTCTGAGACGATGGCTTCCCTGGCTACTTTTACTCAAGTGGGAGATCTTCATAATAAATGTCAATAAAAACTTGTTTGTAGTTATTTGTTTATTTATTTCATTCACTTACACCAAGTTCACAGGTTTTTTTATGTTTTGATAATTTTTTCCTCATAAAATATTCAAATTTTCAATTTTTCGGCATTATTTCAGTGAAATTCTCAAAATTCTGCTTATTGACCCCAAATCGTAATTTTTTTAACCCAAAATGGCAAAATTTTGAAAAAAATTATGAGGCTGTACAAATTCCTCACACTGAACGATGTCCATTCCAAGTGTTTTGAACATAAAACGACATTTTATGTCAAAAAAGTATACTAGTTTGGCTTCAATTCTTCCATATTCTTTCCAAAAAATTGTTCCCTCATTTCAAATTCTCGTAAATTCCGTAAATTTCCTCTGATTTTGACACGGTTTTCAACAAACTGAAGCGTCATGTTTACACTTTCATCCGGGTTATTCATCAAAGAAAGGTAACTCATGTTTGCACTGTTTGAGCGGGAAACATAAAAGATGTATTCCGATCCCGGTAAAACGGGACTCGTCGTCAGCAGTAAACCGGGACTCATCGGCGAAAGGGTTAAAGGACAAAGTAAGATAAGTCCTGTTTTTGGCCCCTCTATTTTCTCATTTTTCAAATTTTGTTTGAAAACAGGCCTTATTGTACCTTGTTCTTTCTTAGGCAGTTGGTCTATCAACTATATTTGGTTCAAAAGTCAGTGCTGTGTCAAATATTCAATTACAATCCAAATTCAGAACTTCTTTAAGCTTAAGTATGGTGTCCATACATGTTTCTCGTTTCTCTGTTGTTTTTTTTTATAGATTAGACCATTGGTTTTTCCGTTTGAATGGTTAGTAATTTTTGGGCCCTTTATAGCTTCTTGTTCGGTTTGAGCTAAGGCTCCGTTTTGAAGGCCGTACATTGACCTCTAATGGTTTACTTTTTTTTAAATTGTTATTTGGATGGAGAGTTGTCTCATTGGCACTCACACCACATCTTCCTATATCTATTAGGCACTGTTGATCTTTTTTTTTTAAATAACTTGACTAATAGGAGATGGCTCTGTGGAAATGTTTCAAGTGGTGTGCAATAATAATTTTCATTAAATACATACATTTTTTATGCCCAATATTAATGGCTATTTATGAGCATAATGTTTTCTTGTCTGTATGTCCGTTTGTTTGTCTGTTCATTCGTATGCCCGCTTTAGTTTAAAGTTTTTGGACAATGTAGTTCTTGATGAGTTGAAGTTCAATCAACTTGAAACTTAGTACACATGTTCCTTGTGATATGATCTTTCTAATTTCACTGCCAAATTAGAGTTGTGACCCCAATTTTAGGTCTACTTAACATAGAAAATGATAGGTTGATTTGGGCATCTGTGTTCAAATGGACACATTCTTGTTCTCTTAGATTTAATGAGAATTAATTTTTTTATGATCATAAAGTAGGCAAGACATTTCATTTCAGCCTGGGCACTCTCGATTTTAATGTTTTGAAAATAAAACAAAAATATTTGTTTTGTAGTTTCATCATTTCAAGAAGATATAACATCTATAGATTCGTCTGTGAGTATTAAAGAATTTAGAATATGAAACAAGTGTAGTTAAAGCATAATAAGTAGACAAATCTTGAAATATGTATATTCAAAGTTGTAAACAATTTATTTGCTAGTGGTTAGATTCTATTTTATCTTTTGCTTGGTTAGTTATGACATTTTTATATCACAGGATACTTGCCCAAATTTTTATATGCCCGTCAAAATTTTGATGGGACGTATTATGGTATACAAATGTTTGGCATCCGTCCGTCTATCAGTCTGTCCGGCGTAAACATGTTGCACTGCAACTTGCGAACGATTTATCCAAATTTTATGAAACTTGATGTACTTGTTTCTTATGATGATCAAATGATCTGTATACTTTTTGGTGAAAATAAGATGAACACTTTTTGAGTTACAGGACTTTGTAACTAAAACAGGGATGTGTTTTTTTCACATGTTGCACCATACATGTCAAGTGACATGATATTCGAGTGTAATACACGCTTTTTCAACGGTTTACATGCAAGGATTTTGTCACATGGCGTGTACACGCTTTTCACCACTTTACACGCAATTACACGCTTTTTCGTTCTTTTCATTTTATGGTCGTTAGTGATATTGCTATTCTCGGGTTTTTTCCTTATTCGGCGATAAATACCGAAAAATTCGAAGTAATTGTTTGGCTGCCACATTGTTTATTTTTCTATATGACAAACAGTAAAAGGTAAGTAGTTTGTGATTAGTTTTAACAATTTTGTGACTTTCTTTCAAATTCACTTTATAGTGGAAATGTGCACAGAAAGAGGTCACTTTCAGGGCCTCCTGTACCATCGTCTAAAGTGCCGATTGTTAAGCCAAAACGATGTGTACGGCAAGGTACAAGATTTATAAATTATATTTTTGAGTTCGAGTTTAAATGATCAAGTGACAAGTAACGCATAATTTGTGCATTCTATGTTGCAATGATAAAAAAACAATACATGTGAGAGGAGATATACAATGTAGCTATTTGAATAAGCATTTAACATGTTTATCTAATGGAAATCAAATTTATAAAACATTTTTCTCTTTCAATTTCAGTTTCAAATCTAGCCAAAACGGCAACAGATTTCTACAGGCCATGGGGATAAAAATATCACAGAACTGTTGGATCAGCTCTCATAGTACCCGCTTTCTTCTGATGAACTACTCAGTTTTAACTAGGCAATAGCAGTGGGAGCAATGGCAGAGATAATAGATGACATTTTCATTGCCAAAAAAAACCCCAACATTATGACATTCTTTCAAATCTTGATGAAGCTAATATCAATTCCTACTGTGGGAGAGCCTTTTCAATTATAAAGAAATTGACACTGGATTCTGATCAGAACTTGACTATGTTACATTTGTATTGTGTGCTGTTATCGAATAAATGCAACTAAACTTGAAACTGGCAGTTGTTTTGAATATGTGCCTAGTGGTGGTGCTTTAAAAGCAACATAACAGACCAGTGTTTAATACAATAAAAGTTCACAGTAGAATATATATTGTTTTTTATATTCACAACATTACCACATTCATATTAACAAGTCCGCATCTACGTCATGCGTTTTCACACTCTTTTTGACATATGTCATGTCATGACATGATTTCCCATTGTCAGAGGTTGACATGTATGTGTTGCACCTTATCTCAGACACGATTTATGATTATGGCTTAAAACTTTACACACTTTCTTAGTTATAATAATCTTAAAATCTGAATTTTTTGGTGATGATTAAATTTTCATTTTTGAGTTATTGAGTATTTTGTAAAAGAGGGGGAGGGGGTTTACACATGATGTGCTGTATCTCAAAAATGATTTATGATTATTGCTTTAAACTTTACACACTTCTTTGTTATATTAATCTAAAGATCTGTATACTTTTGGTTTTAATTCAAAATGTTATTTTAATTATATATTGTTTTTTTGTAAAAAAAAAAAAAAAAGGGGGGGGGGGTCCACATGTCCTGGTGTAACTACAAAACAATATATTATTATTGCTTAAACCTTTCTCATAAAAGTATGGGTCACCGGACTTTTTTTCACTCTACAGGTTGTGCAAAATTGTCAGATAGTGTATAGATTATGCATGGAAAATCAAATTGTGTGTAATAAAAAGAAAACGTACTATTAGAACTGATAAAATGTGAGAAGATTGCTCTTATAACATGCTTTCAGATAAGAAAAAGAAAAAATGAGGTCATCAATTTTGTTTTCTTGCTACATATCAATATAGGTAAATTTATTACACTTTCTATTATAAAAATTACTTTATCTGAGTGATCTCCCCTTATTTGGCAAAGTTGAAAAAAATCGAATCAAACACAAACAAAGTGTTTTTGAGAAATTACAACTGTAGTTATGATAAAACACACAATTTTCTATATTTATATCAAAAGTCTTTTAAATTATATACAACTTTCAAAAGGAGTAGGTTCAGTAAGACCCCTTTTTGTCCCCAAAATATAGCAGTTTTACAAAATTGTGAAAATGTAATCTTTAAGCTATATTTTGGAAAGTAAAATGCTTCTGCTACATAAATATGAGCTGTTTTTGACAATACAATGCACAAATATCATTTTTGACAAAAACCATCTGAAAAGTGACGGTTTTTGGCATATTTGATAGATTTTTCATATTTAAGCTTAAATCAGAGCGTTTTTAATTACTAAATCAGTCAAAATCTTTCACATACACGAATTAAATCAATTGAAATAGACACTTAAGTGTTTAAAAGGTGTTCAAAATCTTTCTTTAGATGAACCTAAAATTTGAGGCCAAAATCGGCCCTTACCGGACCTACTCCTTTGTACATTTCATCAAATATCTAGACCAATTTTAGTTATCTGCTTCTTCAAAATCCAAGATGAAGGAAGACACTCGAGCAACCTTAATGTGATTTCAAACAAATTAATGAGGATCATATTTAAGTTTGTTTCATAACAGGGGGATTAGCTGGAGAAAAATTAGACTTCATTTAGATGGACGTGTCTTAAAAATTAATACAGTAGATAAAAAAGAAATTTGTGGGGTTAGGGGAGTAAAAGATTGGAAATAGAAACGTATTTTCTGTTTATGTAACATTTTAAATTCAGATGATATAACATCTTTCTCGGTTCATCTTTCTCTAAGCATATCAATGAGCCGGGGAAATAATTTCAAAAGCAATTAATCTTTCAATTATGATTTTTTTTTCATACACTGATTTCAAATTACACAATTTGTTAAAGTCTTAATCGTCATGGCTAATTACGTAAAAATTGGGAATTAATTTTAATAACAAAAATGAAAAAAAAAAATCTACTTTTTAATCGCAATTTTAGAATAAGTCTAAATATAAAAAAAGTTATTAATTTAAAAATTTCCAAAGTCGTATTTCTCCCTTTCTTTACCCTTCAAGAGACTTTCATAGGATACATGGATTGTGGAATATCGTCCACATTTCCAAAAGGTTCACGTAAATTGATTGCATCATGTGTTTAAACAGTTATTGGCCAATCAAATCGGTATATTGGATTTAATTTGCATGGCTCGTGTGACCCTTTAACCCAAACTACATCGTTCAGGTTAAATAGGGTCACACAGCCGTGCAGATTAAATCCCATATACCGACTTGCTTGGTCAATAACTATAACAAATTTTATTTCAGTATCTGCCTAAATAATCATATTTTCATCAATTTAAAAATCATAAGAAACTCTCAGCTGGAGAACCCAAACATATATTTATATTTATTTCCACAACCTCAACATTTCAACATTTCTCTACGTATATAGTCTCCTTTCAAAGCAACATATTAATTACATCTTTTTAACCAGTCATCAAAAATGTTCTCAAACGGTTCTGTTTTCATTTTAAAGATTATGTTCATTACTTCCTGTCTTAGTACAGGTAAATCGTCGAACCTTTGTCCACGGAGAAAAGATATGCGTGGAATACCTTAAAATCCATTGACGCTAAGTCAGGGCTATATACAGAGGATTTTCCAGACATTCAAATCCAAGTAAATTAATTGCTTGATGACTTTTTAGAGAAGAGTCGGACAGTGCATTGTCTTGGTGACTGTTGTTTAAATTCTGGATTGTAGTTATAAAACCAGCTTTCGTCGGTTGTTGATATGCTGTCTAGAAATCGTATGTATTCAAGAGATAAAAAATTAATAAATTGATTTGACAATTCCATTCTTTTTTAATCTAATGTTCTGCTGTAAGAAGTCACATACTCAATACATAAATTATTTAAATCATTTGCTAAAATGTGGTGTGTTGGAGTCCAAAGAAATGTCACATTTGTCTGCATCTTTGCGAACTGTTAGTCGCTGGTCAATGTTGATAACTTTCAAAACTTCATCTTGTATGGCATTTAATTGCCTGAAAGATGGCATACCTTCCGGCTCATTGTCTTTCAAATGTCTCTTCCGTCCCCAAACATGTGTCACTTGAATACCAATGAACGACTAACTTTGCTATGTTTTTCAGACTTTAAACAATTTTGTGTGTTTCTGTTTGCGTTTTTCCAATGTCTATACAAAACTTTATAGCCTGCTGCTCCACCTTTTCTGTAAATTTCCTATTTTTCAGTGATGCCGATTCTTTATTCCCTCTTTTAATCTTCTGGATCATAAAGAACACTATTATTAATTCATATTAACAGAATTTGTAACATGAGATTTGCTACCAGGGTTTTGAGAATCAGAACACAAGGTTAGTACATAATGAATGAGGAACAATATTTATTTTCAAGATGGAACAGTTTGGTGAGATGTCCACTGACACTGGGAGCTCTGAAGATGTGCATATACAGACCGTAATTTCAGTGGACAAAAGTATTTGTGATGATGATGAACAGAGTACCTTAGAAGACACTACTTCTGCATTAGGTACTTCTATTGTTTTATACATCAGGCCTCGACAATAACGCTTGTCTGATTGTCCAGTACCAGAGGGAAAAAAGGTCGGACAAGTAAAAGCTGTATCAAGCTTGACCGTTGGGACAAGTGCAATTATTCTGCAGAAAATATATTTAATCCAATTTTGATGAACAAAGTAATTATAAACAAAAAACAAGAAAACAAATATTAATTTGACATGTTTCTGGATTCTGTTCATTCAAATGCAAAACCTTTTCTTCAACATGTTTACTTGCAGTAGATAATTTTTAACTGGTTCTTAGTCAAGTACTTTTTAACAGGTAAAAAGTATACTATTCTAGGAAACCAGTCTTATTAATCCGAATCAATGATGCGCTTTGTAGATAAGGTAACTTTACAGGACAGTAAGTTCGTCACCTCGAAAGATTCAGCTACAAGTTTAATAGACAATTTGGCAACGTATGAGACAAATTTAGTAGACATGATTGATAGACAGTTTGACAAGGCAGGAGACATTTCGGGACCAAGACAAATCAGTACCTCATTTTGCTACCTCATTCTGTTGCTTATAATAAATACCGTCATTCAAAAGAAATACATAAAATTCTGGGTTATTTTTAATAGAAATTTTTTGGACAAGTAACAATTTCATTTGGACAAGTAAATTGTGGTATGTACTTGTCCTACAGGACAAGTTGAAAACAAGTTATTGTAGAGGCCTGTACATATAGCTTAGGTAGCATGAAAAAAATTGACGATGTAATATAAACTTGATACAACCTGGATAAATTTAGCTTTTCTCATCACTTTGCGTCCAGCATCGTCGTCATTTGTGAACTTTTACAAAAATCTTCTCCTCTGAAACTACTGGGCCAAATTACATCAAACTTCGCTACAATCATCATTAGAGTATCTAGTTTAAAAAATGTGTCCAGTGACCCGGCCAACCAACAAAGATGGCCACCATGGCTAAAAATAGAACATAGGGGTAAAATGCAGTTTTTGGCTTATATCTCAAAAACCAAAGCATTTAGAGCAATTCTGACATGGTGTAAAATTATTTATAAGGTCAAGATCTATCTGCCTTGAAATTTACAGATGAATCAGACAACCCGTTGTTAGGTTGCTGCCCCTGAGTTGGTAATTTTAAGGAAATTTGGCCTGTTTTGGTTATTATCTTGAATATTATTATAGATAGAGATAAACTGTAAACAGTAATAATGTACAGCAAAAAAAGACCTAAAAATAATTCAAAAGACCAAAATGGTCAATTGACCCCCTAAGAAGTTATTGCCATTTATAGTCAATTTTTAACAATTTTCACTGTAACTACTTGGCCAAGTTTATATAGATAGAGATAATTGTAAGCAGCAAGAATGTTCAGTAAAGTAATATCTACAAACACATCACCATCACCAAAACACAATTTTGTCATGAATCCATCTGTGTCCTTTGTTTAATGTGCACACAGACCAAAAT
The DNA here is from genome assembly GCF_965363235.1 of Mytilus galloprovincialis. Classification (NCBI taxonomy): domain Eukaryota; kingdom Metazoa; phylum Mollusca; class Bivalvia; order Mytilida; family Mytilidae; genus Mytilus; species Mytilus galloprovincialis. Next base: position 14,505,305 of record NC_134847.1, on the reverse strand, counting down.
GAGCAACACAGGCTCTTAAGAGCCTTTAGTTTTTTATGCAGTTAAGCTGCATAATATGTGAGGACCCTAGATTTATGTTCTACCCAATAAATGCTGAAATACTTGCCATTGTTATTATCTAGCTGGCTTCTATGTTATATATAACTAATTGAACACTTTTTTAATACTTTTTATTCTGGATTACAAAAAATATGACCAGAAAAACCTTAAATGATTGTCAAATCATCCAAAAGTTTTGAAGTTACACATAGGAAGTAGTGCTCATTAGAAATTCTTGTGTAGTTTATTATGCTTTTGGCTAAGAAGTCAAAAGAACAATTGTATGAAATATTTAATCGACGAAAATCACTTAAGACAAGTAGTTTAGATTTCCCAAATGACAAAAGTCGTAGGAATATTGTTTGTCATCAATACGTAGTATAACTAGGTCAGTAGTCTATTATATGATAAGTTCTACTGTTTATGCTGTTGGCGGCAATTTCAAATTAGAAGACGAAATTTTCGAATCTTTTCAATTTGGAGGCAGGGGTGCAAATAAGTGGTGGTCCGAGGTCAGTGATCTTTCGTTTTTGCAAGCGTAATTTTAACTTGCACAGTTGGTTTCTAGCTACCCCCGACGTAGTCACCTTTCACTTGTAAGAAAATAAGAAATAACTTTGCAAACTTTTTCACCAAAGTCTCCAAATAAACGATATAAAAACTTATTTTTATCATTATTATTTATGACAGAGATGTTCATTTTGTTCAACCGCTAGCATTATACAGAAAATTGCAGACAAATAATGTGTAAATTCGAGTAAAATCGTATCTGATTGACAAAAACAACATTGTAAACACAATAACAATGGCTGCCGTGAAGACAAAATTTTGCAATATTGGATCCGATTCCGGAAGCCGATAAGGTAAATCAGGGTTTTGGCGATCAGCTACAAAAAAATCCAAGCAGGGAAAAAACACATCTAATTTACACCTATGCATGGAAAATGAATATAAACACTAGAATTGTAAACCAAAAGATATATGTAAAAGAAAGAAAAAGCAGAAAATATTTTATATACAGAAACTCAAAACTACTTTTTGACAAATTTTAATTTCAAAATCCAGTACAATGTGACAGCTGGGAACAGTATATCTAACAATATATATGTTCATGGTCACAGTATAAACTTTCTTTATCAGTAATAAATGATGATAATGCATGTGAGATGCTTTTAAAGTGTTAACATATTACTGCAAGGCCAAAAATAAAATATTGTTTGTTTCCCCTCACCCGACCGACCCCGTAAAATCACTGCGACCCGAAAAATTTTATTGGCCATTCTTGTCCACAATTTTTTTTTGATATGTTGGTTATTGGTAATATCTTTCTGATGCTGTAGTCAAGGTATGTTTGCATTGAAGTGTCTACATGATTCGGAATCAAGGAAAACAAACAAAATGCTTTGCCACACGATTTGTTTGTGTACAACGGTGATCTTTTTTGAAAATAAAAAAAAAACTGAAGCATCTTTCAACCTGCTGAGTGCATCTTGATTTGCTTTGTGTCTAACATCTGTTCCTATTTAAAGGATAAAATCTTAAAGACTTTGATTAAAAATGGTCGGACTCGTGCTTTAAAATCTATCTACTTTGTCTTTGAACAGGTTGGGCACAAGTCAGGAAGTGTGGGATACATGTATTCCCTGCTTACAGGGAACGTCCCTGTTTTCTGGTGTAAAACCAACCCAGTTTAAATGGGGTTTCCTTTTTTAATTTATGGCATGAAAATTACAAAAGGGCACGTTATAACTGCATCGGTAGAAATCGTAAATACTTATTAAAAGTATTTTAGGAAATACAAAACATGAATATAAAGTGAAGCCTTGTCTTCTAGAACTCGAAAAAAACATACAAATCTTTGTTTTGGAATCAATTGACCAAGCTGCATGATTTATGTGTAACTGAACATAACTGAATTATTTTCAAAGTTCTCAAACAGGGGGGGTAGGGTGACCCCAGGGACTCCCCCTATACTTTTATATAATTAGTTATATTGGCCTGAAGTAGTAAACATTTGTCTGATTCGTGTCTCATAACTTTTGTACTATAGAACACAAACTCAGTTTTCTTTCCAGGGAAACCAGTCCATTCATACTATTACATGTTTGTACCAGGTCAATTTGTACTACTAGCAGTCAACTAAAACCAATGTTAACTACCAAGTAGAACAACTGAAGTCATTGCAAACATGTACCACTGCAGACTCACCATAAAAAAATATACATTGATATATGAATTGTACTATATATGAATGTTTAATGTTGAAGCAACATTGCCACAACTTTTCATAATTACGTTTGCATTGGTTTTTGGTTAATTGCCTTCAGCACTTACAGCGCTTTGATTATTGTCAATCATTGGGTTGACCAACTGATTACCATATTTGCCTTTGTGTTACTTAGTCTTAAGAGAATTGAATACGGATCAGATATAAAATGTACAGCTTGCTTGAATTTTTGTTGGAAACCCTGGTATAGTGCAAATAAGTTGGGTAGACTGTAAGATAAATCCAGCCTGATCAAAATGTACAAACTTGAGTAGTACATATTTAAAAATTACACAGTTGTAAATATCCAGCTATGTAGAATATATATGTTTATTGATCATAACAAATAAATATAATTACAGGTGACAATGTGGGAAATGTAAGATATCCATGTGCTATTTGTGGTAATGAATTTACAGATCTTCAAGATTTTCTTGATCATATGCAGAAACATCTGAAAGGTTAGTAAATGAAAGTGTTGTATGTTTGCATCTGCTCAATATGTTCTTACCAACAATCCAGAGTTTCAACATCATCATAAACTTTTTACATTTTGAAAAGTATTAAGTGGAATGAAACCTTTTACATTTTGAAAAGTATTAAGTGGAATGAAACTTTTTACATTTTGAAAAGTATTAAGTGGAATGAAACTTTTTACATTTTGAACTTCTCCTAGAGAACCACTGAATGGAATGGAACCAAACATAGCATGAATGTTCCTTAAAAGGTGCTGACCAAGTGTTTGTCCTTTGCAGCTGGTCCCTTATCCAAGATGGGAACCAGTGAGGACTTAATTCACTTGGCACAGGACCCTATAGACAATACATACACATCTTTACTTTTAGAGAACAATTGAATGAAATGAAACCAATCTGGTATTAGTCAATAAATTATGTTAATTGTCTTCTGTGTAGGGTGTTGTGGGGAACATGAAAATACCTGGCGTCTGTCAGGTCTAATTAGCACTCTCATAGTACAATTGTTGCCAGATTTTTATAAAACTTATACTATAGGTTAATATCAGCAATACTTTGACAAGTTTTATAATGGTTCAGGATTGACTCTTTTCAAAAGAGTTATACCCCTTTGATATATGACATAAATGCAAAGCTGGGAATTGAAACTCTGTTCTTTTATTTAAATTACAATCATCATTAATTTTTGTGTTGCCTTGACGCAATCAAAAAGCAATACAGGACAGGAACGATTATTTATGTATCTTGTCTCCAATTTCAGAAATAAAGAAAGGAAAAAAGGCAGCTGCATCAACAACTTCATGTAATAAGAAAAACAGCAAGGCAACATCAACTGTAAGCAACCAATCTAATACTAAACCAGCACGGTATTGCATATTTTGCGACAAATATTGCCTTCAGCTTAGTAGGCACATACAGCTGGTACATAAAGAAGAAGACAGAGTAAAGGCAGCCCTAAAGTTTTCCCCAAGAACAAAAAATAAAATGTTTTCACAATTTAAGAAAGAGGGAATTCATTTAAACAACATTGAAAAACTTGGCAAAGATAGTCATGCAGTCCTTGAAAGGGAAAGAATTTCTCAAAAGGATTCTGTGCAGGTTATGTGTGATAACTGCAATGCCATATTAACCAAAAAAGCTATGTCAAGACACAGAGCCACATGCCAGGGAGGATCATCAAAACAGATAAATGCCATTCCAGCGCAATTTTTGAACAAAGATAATGATGTATCTGAAAGTTTTGTCAAAAACATCTTGACAAAATTCACCAAAGATGACATTGGTAAAATCTGTCAATCTGATAATTTGGTAAAAAAAGTTGGAAGTATACTGTGGTTAAAAAATAGGACAAAAGTAGACCAATTATCCCAAGTCAGAAAGAGTGTGATGAATGACATGAGGAGGTTAGCTCACACATACAACTTTTTTAAAGAAGAAGTCAAGAAGGATCATCCTTTACTTTTAAACACTGCTGCTGATATGTTTAATAGAATATTTTTCAAAGATCTGCAAGAGGCAGTATGTAAATATACGGAAGTAGGTGATCAATATGGGGAGACATCTTTCAAGTTAAAACATGGACTAAAATATGCATTATACTATGTTTTAAAAAAGTCAGCAGAGATTTTGAGGGCCGAACATCTCAGTAAATTTGCAGATGATAAAGCAGAGGAGGTCACAAAATTTTTGCATATTTTTGAAACCACCAAAAATTTATATTTTTCTGATGCTTTATTCAATATAAGAAAAAATCGTCAGGTTAATTTAAGGAAACCACATCGAATTCCAGATGAGGATTTATTGTTTACCATCAGACAATACACCATTGAAAGCATTAAAAAAATAGTAGAAATGTACAATGAATATAAAATCTGGACACGGTCAGACTTCGTTAAGTTGAGGAATCTTGTGGTATGTCGCTTGACAATGTTTAATGGACGGCGTGGTGGAGAAGCATGCAGACTTCTAAGATCAGAATTCAAAGATGCTGTTGAAGACAATTGGGTAAATAAAAAATGGAGGAATGATCCATATGTGCTACAACAAGAATTGAAGATTGCCTACGAGGCTGGCAAAGGGATGAATAAACTGGTACCAGTTTTGTTCACTCCAGAAACAATGGCGGCAACTGTTTTATTAGATGATGATGACCTTAGACAGCAAGGTGAAGTTTTGTCCAATAACATGTATGTGTTTGCTAACACTCAAAATTCTTTGGAATATGTAAACGGCTACACAGCTATGCAACGTGTTGCAAGTGATGCTGGTATAAGAGAAGATGAGGCAAAGAAGATCAATGCCACCTTAATTAGACATTATACCAGCACTGAAATGGCTGCAAAGGACATACCAGAGAATGAGCGCCATTATTTCTACACACATATGGGTCATTCCGAGGAAATGAACAAACAAACCTACCAAGCTCCTTTAGCTGTTATGGAGATTGTGAAAGTTGGCAAACACCTAAAAGACATAGATAATGGTAAAATATTTTGTCTTAAGTTATAATATCTCATTTCTTTTTTTTAAATTAAACAGTTATACCTGTTAATTAATACTGAGCATTAATCAAAGGTATAAAATCTTATTATTCCAAAGTTCTACAACAGATTGGAAAAAAAAGGATAAAGAAATAAAAATTTCATCCCTACGATGAAGCTAGTCAAATATGTTCCAGAACTTGACAAAGAATTTAGATTTAAAGAGTATGTTCGGTAAGGCCTAATATGTAGTGTTGGATAATCAGTTGAAATTATTAACCTATTATCTATTACTATCGGTTGACAGCAACCAACCAACAATCGGTTATAATTTTGAACTTCTTTTAGAGAACCACCTAGTGAAATGGAACCAAATATGGCATGAATGTTCCAAATGAGGTGCTGACCAAGTGTTGTTACTTTGTAGCTGATCCATCATCCAAGATGGCCGCCAGTGGAGGACTTAGTTTAACATAGGACCCTATGGGAAATGCATACACATGTCTTCTTTTAGAGAACCACTAAATAGAATGAAACCAAACATAGCATGAATGTTTCTTATGAGGTGCTGACTAAGTGTTGTTACTATGTAGCCGATCCATCATCCAAGAGGGCCGCCAGTTGGTGACAGTTTAACATAGGACCCTATGGGAAATAGTAATACATACAAATGTCTTCTTTTAGAGAACCACTAAATGAAATAAACCAAACATAGCATGAATGTTTCTTATGAGGTGCTGACTAAGTGTTGTTTCCATGTAGCGGATCCATCAACCAAGATGGCCGCCAGTTGGGGACAGTTTGACATAGGACCCTATGGGAAATAAATACAAATGTCTCCTTTAAGAGAACCACTGAATGGAATCGAAGCATACATAGCAATATTAAAACAAATAAGGCCTCAAATATATTATAAGTATCTGTTATGATTTTCATCTTGTTTTATATGATTTCATATTTTTGCATGCCATGCAACAGGCCTTTTATAGTTAACTATACATGGATTTGTTTATTGTTGAAGGCCATATGGTGACATTTGAATTTTACATCATTGTCCCTTGGACTTTGGTTTAAATTTGGTATCTTTTTGTTTTCAATTACAGAACAGAATTATGATCATGATGATGTCTCTTTTTATTATCATAACTAAATTCCACAGATGAATTTAAGACATGGTATTGAATATTTTCAGCACTTGCCCTGAGACAGCATCAAGACACCAGTTCAAGTCCCTGTAAAATTTATACAGGTAAGATTTTTCTGTAATTCTCCCTTGATTTTTGTATTCAAACTCTGATGGACGGGAGTATACTAAAAAATTGAAAACAACATGTTTATTAATTTTTATGCATCCAAAGTGTGCTTTTCTGGATTTACCTTCATCAGGAAGGCTCAAAGCCAAACATTTGAAATACGAAATAAAAGCCAAATCTATCTAAGTTCAACTTTGCCTGAGGAAGTTGAAACCTTAGTTTAATAACCTTGGCTCACAGGTCATAGAATCTGTCATGTCATTGGTACATTTCTGTCTACAAGTCTTTATCTATGGTGTATTTATATATGATACAGGTTCCTAATGGAGCCTCTAGTTGAAACCTTGTAAACAGTCAAGATCCCCACCCTTAGCCATATAAATTCCTGTTCATCATTTGAAGAAGAAGTGAATGCCATACGAGCAATCACTATTCGTCACTTAATCATATCAATTTACTAGACCACTATAAAAAAGAAGATGTGGTATGATTGCCAATGAGACAACTATCCACAAAACACCAAAATGACACAGACATTAACAACTATAGGTCACCTTACGGCCTTCAACAATGAGCAAAGCCTATACCGCATAGTCAGCTATAATAACCAACTTTTAATGGACTTTTCCCAATAACAGGCAACCATGGGATAATGACAAATTATTGGAGCATTGTTTGGGAGATTTGGAAACAGCAACCTGTTACAATTATTTTAAAATTGTTGTAATATTTTAATTTTTCAGCTGAAGCTGTGGACAGTATAAACAGTAGCAATACCTCCTTAGATATTCCTCAAAGTTTGGTTGATCATGTTTCAGAGTCAGGTAGGTACTACAAAAAAGATATAGAGTTGAATATATAGTGAATAATGATAAAATAAAGGAAGAACTGTAGTCTAACATTTGAATAAAGACTTTCAATGAAACAAGGAGAGTGTATGGGTATGACTTAAGGCTTGAAATGATACAGTTTATTAAACACATTGTTATGTTAATAGCTTCTTCAATAAAGTAATATTGTTTTTAGAAAAAGAATGAATACTTTGAAGGTGCTTCAGTTTGTCGATGTTAACTTTGCAACATCAAAGTCAAAATAACATTTAACGGCTTTTGGCCCATTTTGTCAGACGTTACATATGTGAAACATATCTTTGTGTCAACAGTTTATTTAGTGTACTTGATAATATCAATTCACCTTATGCTTTATTTTTTTAAAGATAATACTGACTTAGAATATCACATTGAACCACATCCAGACGAAGAGCTTAATTCAGATTCAGTTTTGAACAAGAACAAAGGATGTAAAAGAAAGTTGGAGCTTGATGATTATGACCTAGTTGATATTGTAAGTATAATTGCTGTGTATATGGTCTTGCAAAGCATAAGACACCAACATTGTAATATTTAGTGAGCTATTTCAATACTTTGCCTCCACTTCTGTTACTCAGGTACTAACTGCCTAATTGATTGCATCATATTAATAATTGAATCATTCTAAAGCCTTAAATGTCTTATTTTTTTTGAATAATTGAATTTAAGCCAGACAATTAATTTCCAACATGATTTTGATATAGGAATCATGTGATATTAATGTTCTCCACACCATGTGAGTAGTATGAGAAAGGAGTAGAAACATAGTATTCAGTTATGAGCACAATGTGATATAAACTTTCATCACATGGTATTAATGTTGTATATAAAGCCACATGATATCATGTGATATTCATGTTAAATATAAATGCTTCTTCTTCAACCTCAGAACAATATGCTCTTTGAATATATGTATCATAATCAATGTGGCAATACCATGTGTTAAAATATGATGTGATCCATCAGTCAGTTGTTACATGAATGTTTTTTTTTGTCGCTTCTTTCTCAGGAGCTACATTACAAGGATTTCAGTGGTTATGGGGTACTGCTCACAATTTCACTCTTTCATCCTTATTGCTACTGTACATATTTCAGAAGCAACCAGTTAAAAACAAAAAACTTACAGAACCAGAAGTTGATGGATCAAAAGACAATTCAGAGAATGAGAGTAAGTTTAGTTTTACCTTATGATAATTAAGTAGTAAAAGGTTTTTGGAATACAAGTGCTGTCAGGCAATCTGTAGACTTTTACCATTGACTCCCTTCCAAGACTTAACCGTTTTGTTTTTACATTAAAAAGAACAACAAGATTTTTAAATTGTCCTGTTTTAAAAAGTAAAAACAAAGTAAGAAAATGAATTTAAACAACATTCTGTATTTATGTTTAGAGTTTTGTCTATTTAAAATCACGTCAGAGGGGGCATTCAAAATAATTCAGTAAACATGTGCTGGGACTATTATGCTTATAATAACCCAGACATGTGCAATAGAGCACAAAACTTGTTTTCAATGTTCACACATGTTTGAACAGAAGAATTTAGCCAAAGTTTGCAGACGAAATATTCAGAAGATTTACTGAGAAATTGATATAACTAGTGGAAATTTTGAAGTCATTTTAAGGTGGTGTTAAATTGCATGATGGTTTGATCAAAAGAGCAAAATTCTGAAGGCCAAAGGTAGAGCAAATTTAAAACTCATTAATTACATTGTTAATGTAAAAATATACACTTGTATCGGAGATTTGCTATTTTTATGTCCCATTTATGGGCATTATGTTTTCTGGTCTGCTTTCGTTCACCTATCGAATCATTACATTTCAGGTTAAAGTTTTTGGTCAAGGTAGTTGAAGTCCAATCAACTTAAAACTTATTTAACATGTTTCCTATGATATGATCATTCTTATTTTAATGCCAAATTAGAGATTTTATCCCATTTTCAAGGTCCACTGAACATAGAAAATGATAGTGCAGATGGGGTATTTGTGTTCTTTGGACACATTCTTGTTTTAAATTTTAGTATGAGGTGTTTCTTTTGCTTTGTGAACAAACATATGCGCTAGATTTTTTTTTAAAATTGTTGCACATGGGTATATTGACTACTGTAGAATTGTGAATTTTATCAAATTGTCATGCACTTAATATATTTCATTAACTTAAAACACTTCCAAACTCTTAAATGGTGCACATGATGTTACTAATTCCATTCATTATGACTAATGGGTTGCATTCTGAAATTGACATATTTGACCTAGATACAACAACCTTTCATGCTGGCTGTTCTCCCTCTGAAAAACCACAGTGCCAGCCGTTTGCCAAAAAAGGGAGGTGGGTCATACAAGAGCCTACACAAACGCTTTGCACTTATACTTGTTGACATACAAATTACCTTTATTGTCCTAATCAGAATCGAAATAATTAAAAATGGATATGAAGATTAAATCAAATAGGGAATACATTATAATCCAAGTCCAAATAATTAAGACGCCTTGCAAGGCTATTTGATTTTTTTTCTGAGATTCTTCCCTCCTCCAGGGAGGCGCAGCCCTCAAAGTAGCTTCTGAAATGAAGTTGCCAATTGACCACCAGACATGCTGGAAATAAAGTATTCATTTAAAATCATATTTTAAAACCTGGTATTGATCATGACAAAATTTATCAAAATTTACAGTCACCACAGATGACACTGCCCCTGTCCATTGTGCATAGTCCACCGAAGAGTTTGTACCTTGGAACAGAATTAACAGAATGAGCTGGCCTGCACAGTGATTTGACTTGATTGAATGTTATAGAAATGTTTGTTTATTATTATTTTAACAAAAAAAGAAAACTTCAAACACACACTGGGATGATTAAATCTAAAAATGAATTGTCCCAAGAAATCCACAATATTATGCCCGATTATGTTCAGTGCATATACAATTCTAAAAAGGATATTAAATGTGTCAAGCTCAAAGAACACTTTAACAAAGTAAAAAAGCTACTTTACATGTTAGGTTTACATACCATTTATTGTCATGTTTATCTCATTTTTACTATTTAAAAAAAGTTGAAAAGATTCCTCTGATAGAACTGAATGAAGACATCCTTTTAAAAGATGGAGAAGCAAGAAGAACAAAACTAGTGAGTATTTTAATTAGTTGTGGGTCAATTATATTTATTTAATATTTAGCTAGTGACAAATAAATCAAAAATAAATCACAAATGAAAGTCCAATACTCTTTCATATCAATATCTATTCTATTTATGATCTCAATGAGACCATATTAGTTATAAGCTTACAAGAAATCATTATGTTGGATAGTTTATGCCCTTTTTAGCTCTCCTGGCCCAAAGGGCCAAGTGAGCTTTTCCCATCAGTTTGCGTCCGGCGTCTGTCGTCATCTGTCGTCGTTAACTTTTACAAAAATCTTCTCCTCTGAAACAACTGGGACAAATTAAACCAAACTTAGCCACAACCATCATTAGAGTATCTAGTTAAAAAAATGTGTCCGCTGACCCAGCCAACCAACCAAGATGGCCACCATGGCTAAAAATAGAACATAGGGCAACCTGTTGTTGGGTTGCTGCCCCTGAATTGGTAATTTTAAGGAAATTCTGCTGTTTTTATGCCCCACCTACGATAGTAGAGGGGCATTATGTTTTCTGGTCTGTGGCTCCGTCCGTCTGTGCGTCCGTTCGTTCATTCAGGTTTAAGTTTTTGGTTTTCGATGAAGCTGAAGTCCAATCAACTTGAAACTTAGTACACTTGTTGCTTATGATATGATCTTTTAATTTTAAAGCCAAATTAGACTTTTGACCCCAATTTCACGGTCCACTGAACATAGAAAATGAAAGTGGGAGTTTCAGGTTAAAGATTTTGGTCAAGGTAGTTTTTGATGAAGCTGAAGTCCAATCAACTTGAAACTTAGTACACTTGTTGCTTATGATATGATCTTTCTAATTTTAAAGCCAAATAAGACTTTTGACTCCAATTTCACGGTCCACTGAACATAGAAAATGAAAGTGGGAGTTTCAGGTTAAAGTTTTTGATGAAGCTGAAGTCCAATCAACTTGAAACTTAGTACACTTGTTGCTTATGATATGATCTTTCTAATTTTAAGCCAAATTAGACTTTTGACCCCAATTTCATGGTCCACTGAACATAGAAAATGAAAGTGGGAGTTTTAGGTTTAAGGTTTTTGGTCAAGGTAATTTTTGATGAAGCTGAAGTCCAATCAACTTGACACTTAGTTAACTTGTTGCTTATGATATGATCATTTTAATTTTAAAGCCAAATTAGACTTTTGACCCCAATTTCACGGTCCACTAAACATAAAAAATGAAAGTGGGAGTTTCAGGTTAAAGTTTTTGGTGAAGGTAGTTTTTGATAAAATTGAAGTCCAATCAACTTGAAACTTAGTACATATGTTCCCTATAGTATAATCTTTTTAATTTTAATGCCAAATTAGATTATTACCCAATTTCATGGAACATGGTAAAGGATAGTGCGAGTGGGGCATCCGTGTACTTTGGACACATTCTTGTTGGTTATTATCTTGAATATTATTATAGATAGAGATAAACTGTAAACAGCAATAATGTTCAGCAAAGTAAGATTTACAAATAAGTCAACGTGACCGAAATGGTCAGTTGACCCCTTTAGGAGTTATTGCCCTTTATAGTCAATTTTTAACCATTTTTGGTACTTCTTAGTAATTTTTACAAAAATCTTCTCCTCTGAAACTACAGGGCCAAATTAATCCAGACTTGACAACAATCATCTTTGGGGTTTCTAGTTTAAAAAATGTGTCACGTGACCCGGCCATCTAACCAAGATGGCCGCCACAGGTAAAAATAGAACGTAGGGGTAAAATGCAGTTTTTGGCTTATAATTCAAAAACCAAAGCATTAAGAGCAAATCTGACATGGGGGGTAAAATTGTTTATCAGGTCAAGATCTATCTGCCTGGAATTTTCAGATGAATCGGACAACCCGTTGCTGGGTTGCTGCCCCTGAATTGGTAATTTTAAGGAAATTTTGCTGTTTTTGGTTATTATCTTGAATATTATTATAGATAGAGATAAACTGTAAACAGCAATAATGTTCAGCAAAGTAAGATTTGCAAATAGGTGAACATGACCGAAATGGTCAATTAACCCCCTAAGGAGTTATTGTCCTTTATAGTCAATTTTTAACAAATTTCATAAAATTTGTAAATTTTTTACTAACATTTTCCACTGAAACTACTGGGCCAAGTTCATTATAGATAGAGATCATTGTAAATTGCAAGAATGTTCAGTAAAGTAAGATGTACAAACACATCACCATCACCAAAACACAATTTTGTCATGAATCCATCTGCTTCCTTTCTTAAATTTTCACATATACTTAGGTGAGCGACACAGGCTCTTTAGAGCCTCTAGTTCGTAAATCTTAGTAATCTTTTACAAAAATCTTCTCCTCTGAAACTACGGGGCCAAATTAATCCAAACTTGTCCACAATCATCATTGGGGTATCTAGTTTAAAAAATGTGTCCGATGACTTGGCCAACCAACCAAGCTGGCCGCCATGGCTAAAAATAGAACATAGGGGTAAAATGCAGTTTTTGGTTTATAACTCAAAAACCAAAGCATTTAGATCAAATCTAACAGGAGTAAATAGTTCATCAGGTCCAGATCTATCTGCCCTGAAATTTTCAGATGAATCAGACAACCCGTTGTTGGGTTGCTGCCCCTGAATTGGTAATTTTATGGAAATTTTACTGTTTTTAGCTCACCTGGCCCAAAGGGCCACGTGAGCTTTTCCCTTCACTTGGCGTCCAGCGTCTATCCGTTGTCCGGCGTCATTAACTTTTACAAAAATCTTCTCCTCTAAAACAACTGGGCCAAATTTAACTCAACTTGACCACAATCATTATTAGGGTATCTAGTTTAAAAAATGTGTTCGGTGACCCGGCCAACCAACCAAGATGGCCGCCATGGCTAAAAAATAGAACATGGGGTAAAATGCAGTTTTTGGCTTATAACTCAAAAACTAAAGCATTTAGAACAAATCTGACATGGGGGGTAAAATTGTTTTATCAGGTCAAGATCTATCTGTCCTGAAATTTTCAGATGAATCGGACAACCCGTTGTTGGGTTGCTGCCCCTAAATTGGTAATTTAAAGGAAATTTTACTGTTTTTGGTTATTATCTTGAATATTATTATAGATAGAGATATACTGTAAACAGCAATAATGTTCGGCAAAGTAAGATTTACAAATAAGTCAACACGATCGAAATGGTCAGTTGACCCCTTTAGGAGTTATTGCCCTTTATAGTCAATTTTTAACCATTTTTCACATTAAAGTAAGAGCTACAAATAAGTCAACATGACGAAAGTGGTCAATTGACCCCCTAAGGAGTTATTCCCCTTTATAGTAAATTTTTAACAATTTTCATAAATTTTGTAAATGTTTGTTAATTTTTGTGCCCCATCTAGGATAGAAGAGGGGCATTATGTTTTCTGGTCTGTGCGTTCGTTCGTTCATCCTTCCGTCCGTTCGTCCTTCCGTCTGTTCAGGTTTAAGTTTTTGTTCAAGTTAGTTTTTGATGAAGTTGATGAAGTCCAATCAACTTGAAACTAAGTACACATGTGCCCTATGATATGATCTTTCTTATTTTAATGCAAAATTAGTGTTTTTACCCCAATTTCATGGTTCACTGAACATAGAAAATGAAAGTGCAAACTTCAGGTTAAAGTTTTTGGTCAAGGTAGTTTTTGATGAAGTTGAAGTCTGATCAACTTGAAACTTAGTATACATGTTTCCTGTGATATGATCTTTTTAATTTAAATGCCAAATTAGAGTTTTTATCCCAATTTCACGGTCCACTAAACACAGAAAATGATAGTGCAAGTGGGGCATCCGTGTACTATGGACACATTCTTGTTACAAAATATTTTCCAGTCACTTTTGGGCCAAGTGCATTATAGATAGAGATAATTTTAAGTAGCAAGATTGTTAAGTAAAGTAAGATCTACAAACACATCATCAACACCAAAACACAATTTTGTCATGAATCCATCTTTGTTGTTTGTTGAATTATGCACATAGCCCAAGGTGAGCGACACAGGCTCTTTAGAGCCTCTAGTTTTACTAAAGATCAAAAATGCTATCAGCAGGTTATGATGAAACTATGGTGAGTTTTTTTTTATATATTTATGAACTAAGTACCCTTTTGTTTTTTACATAATTTCTGATTATATTTCGGAAATAATATGTAAATTTATTGTTGAAAAAAAATCATTAAAAACAAAAAGACAAGCTAAAAGGACTGTATTATGCCCTAATAGCACAGATCTTTATTATTATTTTACATTAATAACTTTGTCAAAATATGTTGCCTATTTCAGCTGCAGATAATGAAAAAAGAAAATGATAAAAAAAATGGGAGAGATTTGGAAGGCCTTACCAGAAACAAGCTGATGGAAGATAGTAAGTAAACAATGTATTAATCAGTCTTTTAATTTTGTGATTTATTTTCATACTCCTGAGTGATGTAAACTGTTTTTAGCTCACCTTTCCAAAGGCAAGACACCACTGCGAAATAAGAACAGATTTAGAAGGGCTAGACTCAAACAACAACTGATAAAAAGACAAAAGATACAAAGGGCCAACGTAAAAGCACTAGATATAGCAGTGACCAAAATTAGCTAAAGGAGTTAATTATAACAAATAAAATTCTAACAAAAGTGAAAGGTTCCCCGTGAGCAGCATGACTGATATATTAAGCATTATTTTAAATGAAAGTGATGATAAATCTTTCCTAAAAGATTTACACATGCAAAACTCATTCAAACAAATTTATTTAAGGTTCAATCATATGATAAGGTCTATATAGACATTTGAAAAAAACGTGTCTGTTGTTAAGTGGAAACTTATAGCTATAATAAGATGTGGTATGTGTGCCAATGAGACAACTCTTTACCCAAGTCATAATTTGTAAAAATCCATTATAGATCAAGATACAGTCCTGGCTCACGCTGAACAGGAATCTATAAAAGGTGCCAAAAATGACTAGTGTAAAACCTTTCTAAATGAAAAAAACAACTGTCTTATCTATATATAAAAAATATTTGTAACTTTATTATGCATGACAAGTCGATAACATTTTATGTGTAAAATTATCATTCAGCACCTCTCCTTTTCACATAACCTCCTTGTTATAATTAACATGGTATCTTTTACTGAAAAAAAAAAGATAATCTCAAAGCCGTTCACATAACTGTTTTTAGTTTCAAGAAGCAACTGTGACATTGTTAACTACTTAATTATTTGCTTCTGCTTTCTTTAAAGAGAGAAACATATGGAAGCAAATGGATACTGAAAAAGTTAGACAATATTTTCAAGATTATATAACAGATTCTGCACAGATGCCAAGTCCAGGTAAGGTGTATAGACAATATAAACTGCTTCCTGCAGTTTCCATTCCTACATTACAAAAAGTTAAGATAATATCTAGAATATATTTCAAAGGATAACTAAATTTGGGTTAGAAAAGCCCTAAATTTAAAGTCATTTGTACATGATCTTGAAACTTTAATCGAACAGTTTTCACATAAAGAAATCCCATCATTGGGACTATAATTATTGTAGACAACGATATATCTGAAAAAAGTAAAGCATTTAGAGCAAATCTAACAGGGTTCAGAAATGTTCAGCAAAGTCAGATCTTCAAAATTGTTTCAATGACCAAAGGAGTAGGTTCAGTAAGACCCCTTTTTGGCCCCAAAATATAGCAGTTTTACAAAATTGTTAAAATGTAAACTTTTAGTTATTTATTGGACAGTAGAATGCTTTTGCTACATAAATATGGGCTGTTTTTGACAATACAATGCACATATATCGGGTACTAGCACCATTAAGTCATGCTAAATTATTGAAATCTTCACAATTCTAGCATTTTAGTTAAATTTTAGACAGTTTTCGTGTTCATCCTAAATATTGAAATGTAAGTTGTATTTTATGATAATACATAACATATATAAAGGTTGAGGATGAACACGGATGCGGCCACTTTCATTTTTGACAAAAACCATCTGAAAAGTGACATTTTTCGGCAGATTTGGTAGATTTTTCATATTTGAGCTTGAATCGGATCGTTTTTAATGACTAAATCAGTTAAAATCTTTCACATAAATTAATTGATTCAAATGAAATAGACACTTAAGTGTTTAAAAAGTGGTCAAAATCTTTCGTAAGATGAACCTGAAATTTGAGGCCAAAATCGGTCCTTACCGGACCTACTCCTTTGTCAATTGACTCCTTAATTATTTATTGCCCTTTAAATGTTTAGATTTTTCATTCTTTTTGCAAGTTTATTACTTTTTCAAAAATCTTCTTCTCTGAAACTACTGGGTCAAAAACTTCCAAACTTTAATTGGATGTTCCTTATGGTGTTTTGTTTTTAAATTGTATTTGAAGGATTTGATTCATCAACCAACATACATCATCGGGCTGCAATGACTAAAAATAGAACATAGAAGACAAAAGAAGGCCTTGGCTTTTATCTCAAAAACTTCAACAGTGAAAGCAAAAGTGAAAGGGAGTTAAGGAAGCTGGCTTGTCATGTTTTGGATTTTTTGTCAGATTTTCGGAATCCTCTGGTTTTATCCATTTGAATGCCTTTAAAAAATTTGCCCGGTGACCCCCATTTTTCTTTTTGGAAATCTTTTACATGTGTAATGATAAGCCATCTGTAAAAGTCTTATAAAATTTTAATTACTTTTTAACAGTTTTTGAGAACTTCAACTTGTCAATTATAAAGCTATGAAAAGTCAAGAGAGATTTTTTTCCCGCCAAAATTTCAATGGCTCATATCTCGAAAACAAGCACGGTGACCTATATATTTTTTTTGCTCTTTGGATTCCTTTATCAATTCCCTATCAATATAAACTAGTGCTTTGAAAAGTTAATTACTTTGAAACTGAGAAGCGAACTCCCTTAAAGTGATAAATGTGTCGATCATGATCTATCTGTGATGAAATTTTCAGACAAGTTTGACAGTAATCCAACAATAAGTTGTCCTTTAGTCTGAAGATTATTGACAACGTAGATTTCACCTATTTAACAATTTCACTTATGCAGTGTGCTCTTACTGCTTAAGTTTAGATGAAAGCAAAAAAAATCATTTTTTTGGGGTTTCAGATGCAACTGAAATTGACAATTTCAAGGCAAAATATCCTGATATAACTTGTAATGTTGACGTTATAAAGGTGAAAGTTATGAATGAAAAGAAAGAAAGAAAAAGAAAACTTGAAAGGGAGCTCAGTTATATTGATGCTGTAAGTAATAAATTATTTTTTTATAGTTATGCAATTTAATGAAAGTTATGCTCATTAGAAATATGTCAGATCAAGTAATCAAGTAACACTTACACTAATACCAAAATGAACAAAATCTGGAAATCATAATTTTCCAAATAAAAAGAAATTAGGGTGGGCAGGGATGAAAATCTATCAATTAATTTTAATTGGCCTTATGAGAGGCTTGTTTGCAATAAATTATTTTATTAAATCAATCATTTGGTCATGTATTTTATAATGCTAAGGTGCCATGGGATGGCAAGTTTCAGACCTGCCTGGAAATTGTTTTCTATTTGACAGTACAATTAAATTAAGAAATTATTTCTTCATGTTATTCTCTATGCTCATTTAAAAATGGGTATGCATTAAATTTGGTGATATTTTACACTGAGCCTTAATATGATGAACCTAGAGCACATACCTGCCAACCCTCCTGCTTAAATGCCGAAATTGGGAAATCTCCGGCTTGCTGATAGGAGAGTAAAACCTATTGATGATCGGTCATAAGGAACATTAATTAATGTACATTATGTATCATACTAAGTTGACCAGTTCGCAATGCCTCATTAATTATTTCTAAATGAATTGATGAATGTTTGGGAGACTGAGGTACATGTGTCCATGTTTTGAATCATTATGAAAATTATTTAAAAATTATACGTATGGATAGCTATTTCGGGTTTTTTCTATATAGATTTTCAACTATATATTTTATTATCATATAGCATATAAGTCAGTAAGCAATCAGTGTAAAGTTCTTTATTGCCATGTTTTAAATATATTGAATACCCCGTATGGAGGTGCTCTTAATTGCAGGATGCTATATATTATACAGATAAGAAGAAAAAATGTTCCGAATGAACAAAAAAAAAGTTTCCGAATATTCCTCCATAGACCATATTTCTAACTAATAAATATGCGTGAAACCCTCAGGGGTTCACGCAATAAATAGCATTGAAACATATGATGTTTTAATAATATAGTGTTATTAGCTTGCTGTTTCTGTATTTGATCTGTTATAGATTAGAGGTTAGCTGTATTGGAACCAAGACTTGGAAGAGTCGAGAGCCAACACAGCTGATCCAGAATCTATAGAAAATACAGAATTTCATATCTTATTATGTTTTACATCACAAATATTATTAAAGGGGCACTAGCTGACAAATTCATGTTCACCGATTTGAGTCAAATTCTCATATTTTATTATATAACAATGTAAAACATTTTTCCAAATTATCAATTTGAAAGTATAAAATAAACAATAAACAGGACATGGTCTCAATAAGATGTAGCTTCATTTCGTCTGAAATTAAGCCAAGACGCCATCTAATTAACTATGGAGTTCACCTTCTATGACCATGTATAAGGGATGTAAGCATAAACACAGATATAAATAGATTTAGCAACTCCTGCAATTATATTTTTATAGGTCTATTAAATTTTGTATTAATGATTAAAAATGTGTGTTTATGGTTGCTTTTACCTTTATAAGAATGATTTTTTTTGGATCGATTCAGTTAATCAAATTATTTACCTTTTTTTCACTTTCAATGTTGATATTCTTTTCCTTTAAATAACCGTACATGGACAATGCATGCGCTATTCTATCACTTTCTACGGGGTTAAATTGGAGTTCACATGAATATGAATTTAATGAGGTCAAATTATTCACTTGCAAGTATTATCAATGTTTATTAGCTTAATTTGACAAAATTGAATCATTTTAGCTAATAAAAGCAAATTATTATTTCCCTATTTCCCATTCATTAATGATTGAACAAACAAAAAGTCATACTTAAATTTTTTTATATATCTCGTAGCCCCTTTAAGTAGCAAAGAAGAATAAATCAGACAATTTAGCTTTTCATGCTCTTTGATAGTCTGTGTATTATGGTGAGTTATCAACGGAAATGAAAGTATGTCAAAAATTGTAAGTCGTACTTCACCAGAAAAGGCTGAGAAATATTTCCGTTTTAAGACTTCCAAACTTTTTATGCCCCACTTATGATAGTAGAGGGGCATTATGATTTCTGGTCTGTGGATCCTTTCCTCTGTCTGTTCGTTTGTTCGTTCGTTCGTTCCTCTGTTTGTTTGTCTGTCTGTTTGTTCGTCCCGCTTCAGGTTAAAGTTTTTAGTCAAGGTAGTTTTTGATGAATTTAAAGTCCAATCAACTTGAAACTAAGTACACATGTTCCCTATGATATGATCTTTCTAATTCGAATGCCAAATTAAAGTTTTTATCCCAATTTCACACTCCACTGAACATAGAAAATGTTAGTGCAAGTATGGCATCTGTGTTCTTGGGACACATTCTTGTTATTCTATGATTTAAAGTTATGAAGTACATTACAAAATGTGTTTATGTTTAAATATAAGTCTTAAGTTAAGTTAGACATAAGACAATTGAAACTGAAAGTGAACCCCAAGTATTACGTCATGGGCCAATGCAGGTTTTTTTCAGTATTGGCCTTGTTCAAAAAAACAAATTATGAACTCTTGATTTATAAAGGCAGTGGAACGTCATCAGTATTACACAGGCATTTGTCTGTATTAGGGCTGATTTGCTCATGTCATTTAATAACAATATTTATTATCCTTTCATGTAAGCAGTTGAAAGATATATAATTTACTTGGAAAAGAAGGGAAATAACGAGAATGTAAACAGTCAGTTTGTGTGCATGCATGCATAAGGCATATTTTTTTCTAATTAGCTTTGTTTACAAGGGGACATTAGGACATCATATTAGTATTTTGATATATACACAAATGAGAATGGATCAGCTTCAATTTAATATAATGTTCAACATTGATTTTGATTACAATTTTACCACTTCTCCTGAATTTATGTGGAATGTTTCGTTACATGGATCAAGCGTTGAATTTGTTGTATGTAG
Organism: Mytilus galloprovincialis; assembly: GCF_965363235.1. Lineage (NCBI taxonomy): Eukaryota > Metazoa > Mollusca > Bivalvia > Mytilida > Mytilidae > Mytilus > Mytilus galloprovincialis. The sequence continues at coordinate 14,484,705 of NC_134847.1, read as the reverse complement.
TCTTTGCCATCCTTTCTGCAAAGTTTTTTCTCTATCGATTTATGAATTTCGAAACAGCGGTATACTACTGTTGCCTTTATTTAGATAAATCCATGAAGTTTTGAACTAACATTTAACTCTCTTACACGCATGTCACCACCAATTATGTGCCAGATATGCTCAGTTAATGAATTATCTCAAGCGTTTACAGCAGGTGTATTAATACTATGAAACAGGGCTTCCAAAAAAATATTTTAGCCAGCTGCTCATTATTTTTTTTGTGTTTTCATCCCAATTTTTATGCCCTAATACTTAGAAGCAAGAGGAAACCATATAGTAATCATATGAATCATTATTGACACAAAATTGGTACATGTTTTTTCTCAAGAACTACAATACAAGGATTTCTGAAATTTGGTTTCAGGGTTTATGTAAGTCATCTATATACCGTGTGATGCTTTTTCAGATTCATCACTCAAGAACTTCCTGTTTACCTAACATTTGCATATTTTACACTATTATATATATTGTCAACTTGTGGTTGGGGAATAATCATCAGTGAGCAGTAGCTCGCAGTTTCACTTGTTATATTTTCACTCCAAAGTTTAAGGACTAAAAGGGTTGATTCTAGACAAAATTTTAAAAGTGCCAATTAAATATTATATAGATACCTACAGTTAAAAGAAAATATGTTGAGGAAGTAGAAAGTGATGAAGATAACGTCAAAGTTGGTAATAGTGGATTCTCAAAAGGTAAGTTCTCTGTGGAAACATTTATGTTTATAGGAATTTTTCATCTAACTTTTTTTATATGAAAATGCATTTTTTTATAAAAGGTATCAGTATTTTGACTCATTTCTTATACTTGATATAAATTTATTCACTTATGAATGTTTTAATAACAAAGGTGTTGCATACTTAAAACTAACAGTAAGTGTAACATGAATAATGTCCCCATTGAAATATTGTTTGCTGCACAATATTTCATATAAAAAGTGTTAAATATTCTATATTCAGTCAGGGGCATTACTTAAACAAGTAATTTTTCTTAGTTACTTATATAAGTAATTTTTGTTTTAATAGAGTTATTTTAAATATCAATAGAAGCATGGATTATTTGTAGTTTTCGTGAATTTTTACAGCATTTTGTATCATAAAATGAAGAATTTATTAGATTTAAGAGGAGAATAAAGATTAAGGGTTACTTTAAAAATAATGACAAATTATTACTTGAATAAGTTATTTTATACATCTTTGAAAGAATTAGGATAACACTTATTTAAGGAACATATGTAATTGTTTTGTGTTACAAATTATAAATAACTTCAAGTCTTAATTAATTCACAAGTTTCTATCTATTTATAAATGTCTGACCTGCAAGATTTTTGAGTAAAACGATATTTTAATAGTCCTGAGAGACCAAAGAAGGAAATATAGAATGTGTGCTAGTGATTAATAAATCTAATGAGTGCTAATGAAATATCATATTTGAGCAAATCCCTGCTTTTCTATTGAAAAAATAAATGCATTCTAATTCTTTTAGCACGTCAGTACTCAAGATGGAGTGATGAAGAAACAATATGTGTACAGGAGTATTTTAAAGATTACATCACAGAAAAATGTGAAAAGCCATATCCTGGTATGTCATATTTCAATAATATTCACAATGTCATACTTCATGCAACAACCCCTCGATCATTAAAAGATCTTGATTTGAGATATTACAATGTACTAACAAATTTCAACAATGATTATTAAAGTGACCAGGAAAGTGGATACCTTAAATTTAACTGCTTCAACAGTTTTCCACCCAGATTCTTCACTGAGAGATTTCACACATGTTGAAGTTGTGCATTTCCTATTGGGTGCTATTATGGAATTGTGGGAGATTTTTATTATCTTTTTTCAGACATGGGAACTTTAAGTAATTTTTTATCAAAATTCCTATATTTTTCAATCAAGATTGATGACAATACACAGAATGATTGCACACGTATTGAAGTTTTGCTACTGCCATTTTAGAATTGTTTGAACAATTTTTAGACAAACATTGCATAAAATGCAATCAAAACCTTATGTGACTGACTTGATATCTAAATTTTCCAAGACTTATCACTACCTCTTTGATACACAAAATATAGTGCATTTATCATAACATTCTATACACCCTGTCCATGAACATTTCCAGAAATTTATAAATGTAATATATGCTCAGATATTCAAGGCACAAAATGATGTTACACTTTCAAGAAAATTACATAACTTTTGCAAGGTACAGGAATCTATTATCTGCTCTAGAAAAATAAACTATATCATTGTTAAAGCTATCTTTAAAAATTGGAGTTGCCTTCCTTTGCATTGTCTAGAATTGTTGTTTAATCAAGTACAACCAATGCGACATTAATTTTACTTCTCACTGATAAATTGAATTGAAGCATTATCTTTACCAGTCAGTGCTTGCAAGCTCTTGACTCCTATTTTCTAGACATTGGAACTAATTTACATATTACTGGTACAATCTTTGTTTTTAATCCAGATCTTTGAAAGTTCACAGAGAATTTTCAGATTAACTTATTAAGGTTGTGCGCCTTCTATAATGGAATTATTCAAAGAGTCTTTATGGGACAGTATAACAAGAGTCGATAATACTCTGAGATATTTTGGAAACTTCTCATGAGTTTAAAAAAATATATGCTTTTATGGAAGAAAAATAACGATTAAAATTGTAAACCAAATTAACAGATGCACAACACTTACCTAAAGCTATTATAACATTACTCAATTGCCAATAACCAGTAATTTTATATGACAAAAATTATGCAAATGTTTTCAGGCAAAGTGGATATTCAGAAGTTTTTGTCAAGCCACCAATCAATAAAATTTGACTGGAAAAAAGTTAAAGTTAAAATTATGAATGAGAAAAAGGAAAGGAAGAGAAAAATAGAGAAAGGACTGAAATGGATCAAATATGTAAGTAGCTGGGGGAAACAATCATATTTTCCAGTCATGACCTGTTCAGGAACGCTATGCATCCTAAGCAAAAGTACTGATAAATTATTAAGTCAGGGATTTCGTTACCACAAATCACTTAAAATCTTCTACAAATACAAATCGGGCGCGAACATGAAGGGTGCGAACGTGTAGGGTGTGAAAGTATATTGGCGCAAAAGATTGGGATTTAGGAGAAATTTTTATTTTTGAAAGACATAATTTCTGCAATTTCTTTGACATTGGGTTTCTCGATTGATATTTTGCACTTATTTTTTATAAGCCTGTTGAGGGAACATATTATGGTATACCTTTGACCAATTTGAGTGAATTGTGTAGATCTATTGACATGAGTTTTTTTTTTTTTAAATTAATTTTGGATTCCAAGTTTTGGGGTTATATTCATTTAAAAAAAGGGGGGGGGGGATTTCCAGTTTTTCAACAATTTTTTCGTTCTTTTTCTCAACTTGTAAGTCCAAGAGAAGCAAATACATGTATGTGTTTTATTTTCTATGTGATATATGCATGCATGAAATTGTAAGCAGATTCCACACTTAATCCTTAAAATTCTTAAGTTAGTTAGGAAGTGGATATGAATATATATATTAATTTGTATGTGTTTCTTTTTCTTCTAGAAATGAACTTGATATTAAGGAAGAATAGAGAAGAACAATTTCATAGAGATTCATTCAGCATTGCAATACCATTTTACAGCCACCTATTTGTGCAGCCATATAAAAATGGTCTTAATCAAATATAGAGAAACTTGTGAGACATTGCTTATTACCACCTAACACAGACCAGGTTTAAATTTGAGTAGCATCACATTCGTTGTTCTCAAGTTATGCCAATAAATTGAAAATTTGCTGAATTTGCTGTTACAGCACACAGTCAAACAGGATGTTTTTGTTACCAACAACAGGTAAACAAACCTCTAGCAAGTGTTCAGCAAGCAATGTCTTTCTTCATGTTATATCAATTTGTTATCACACAGACAGTCGCACAGGATAAAGTTTTTTCACCAACCTGTATGCCTCCAGATAATGTCTTTCTTCATGTTATTCCAATTTGTCTTCACATAGACAGTTACACAGGATAAAGTTTTGTCACCAACATCTATGCCTCCAGATAACACCTTTCTTCTTATGTTAACTGAATCTGCATCATCACCTCTCCACCAACAGCCAGTCTTATGTTAACTAAATCTGCATCATCATCTCTCCACCAACAGCCAGTCTTGTGTTAACTAAATCTGCATCATCATCTCTCCACCAACAGCCAGTCTTATGTTAACTGAATCTGCATCATCATCTCTCCACCAACAGCCAGTCTTATGTTAACTGAATCTGCATCATCATCTCTCCACCAACAGACAGTCTTATGTTAACTGAATCTGCATCATCATCTTTCCACCAACAGCCAGTCTTATGTTAACTGAATCAGCATCATCATCTCGTCACCAACAGATAGTCTATCATCTCTCTACCAACAGCCAGTATATCATCTCTCCACCAACAGACAGTCTTATGTTAACTGAATCAGCATCATCATCTCTCGACCAACAGACAGCCTGGTAAATACTGAATCAGCTCCTCGTCTCTCAACTGACAGACAGTCTGATGAAGACCTAATCTGCCTCTAATGTCTCAACCAACTGACAGTTTTAGAGTTAATTAAATCAGCATCTTACTGAATAAGCATCATCTTCGTTCAACCAACAAACAGTCTGGCATATACTGAATAAGCATCATCATCTCTCAACCAACAAACAGTCTGGCATATACTGAAAAAGCATCATCATCTCTCAGCCAACAGACTGTCTGGCATATACTGAATTACCATCATCATGTCTCAACCAACAAACAGTCTGGCATATATTGAATATACTGAATTACCATTATCATCCCTCTACCAACAAATAGTCTGGCATATACTGAATTAGCATCATCATCTCTAAACCAACAAACAGTCGGGAATTTACTGAATTAGCATTATCTTCGTTCAACCAAAAACCGTCTGGCATGTACTGAATTAGCATCACCATCTCTCTACCAACAAACAGTCTGGCATATACTGAATTAACATAATCATCTCCTAACCAACAATAGTCTGGCATATACTGAATTAGCATTATCATCTCTCAACCAACAACAGTCTAGCATGTACTGAATTAGCATCATCATCTCTCAACCAACAAACAGTCTGGCATATTCTGGATTAGCATCATCATCTCTAACCAACAGTCTGGCATATACTGAATTAGCATCATCATCTTTCAACCAATAGTCTGGCATATTCTGAAATAGCATCATCATCGTTCAACCAACAGTCTGGCATAACCTGAATTAGCATCATCATCTTTCAACCAACAGTCTGGCATATTATGAATTAGCATCATCATCTTTCAACCAACAGTCTGGCATAACCTGAATTAGCATCATCATCTTTCAACCAACAATAGTCTGGCATATACTGAATTAGCATTATCATCTCTCAACCAACAACAGTCTAGCATGTACTGAATTAGCATCATCATCTCTCAACCAACAAACAGTCTGGCATATTCTGGATTAGCATCATCATCTCTAACCAACAGTCTGGCATATACTGAATTAGCATCATCATCTTTCAACCAATAGTCTGGCATATTCTGAAATAGCATCATCATCGTTCAACCAACAGTCTGGCATAACCTGAATTAGCATCATCATCTTTCAACCAACAGTATGACAAATACTGAATTAGTAGCATTATCATCTTTCAACCAACAAACAGTCTGGCATATACATCATGATCTTTCCAACAACAAATATTCTACTTTGTTCTGAATCGGCATCATCATATTTCCACCAACTGAAAGTTTGGTGTGATCTCAATCAGTATTAACGTATCTCATCATTAGACATCCTTGCATGAACTGAATCAGTCTTCTCATCTCTCAACCAACAAACAGTCTGGCATATACTAAATTACCATCATCATCCCTCTACCAACAAACAGTCTGGCATATACTGAATTACCATCATCATCCCTCTACCAACAAACAGTCTGGCATATACTGAATAAGCATCATCATCTCTAAACCAACAAACAGTCTGGAATTTACTGAATTAGCATCATCTTCGTTCAACCAATAACAGTCTGGCATATACTGAATTAGCATCATCATCTCTCTACCAACAAACAGTCTGGCATATACTGAATTATCATAATCATCTCCCAACCAACAATAGTCTGGCATATACTGAATTAGCATCATCATCTCTCAACCAACAACAGTCTGGCATGTACTGAATTAACATCATAATCTCTCAACCAACAAACGATCTGGCTTATTCTGAATCAGCATCATCATCTTTCAACTAACAGTCTGGCATATGCTGAATTACCATCATAATTTCTCTACCAACAAACAGTTTGGCATATATTGAATTAGCATCATCATCTCTCAGCCAACAAACAGTCTGGCATTTACTGAATAAGCATCATCTTCGTTCAACCAACAACAGTCTGGCATATACTGAATTAGCATCATCATCTCTCAACCAACAAACAGTCTGGCATATACTGAACTACCATCCTCAAGTCTCAACAAATAAACAGTCTGGCATTTACTGAATAAACATCATCATCTCTCAACCAACAAACAGTCTGGCAAATACTGACAAAGCATCCTCATCTCTCAGCCAACAGACTGTCTGACATATACTGAATTACCATCATCATTTCTCAACCAACAAACAGTCTGCCATATACTGAATTACCATCATTTTGTTTCAACAAATGAACAGACTGGCATATACTGAATAAGCATCATCATCTTTCAACCAACAGTGGCAAATACTGAATTAGCATCATCATCTTTCAACCAACAAACAGTCTGGCATATACTGAATAAGCATCATCATCTCTCAACCAACAAACAGTCTGGCATATACTGAAAAAGCATCATCATCTCTCAGCCAACAGACTGTCTGGCATATACTGAATAACCATCATCATGTCTCAACCAACAAACAGTCTGGCATATACTGAATATACTGAATTACCATTATCATCCCTCTACCAACAAATAGTCTGGCATATACTGAATTAGCATCATCATCTATAAACCAACAAACAGTCGGGAATTTACTGAATTAGCATTATCTTCGTTCAACCAAAAACCGTCTGGCATGTACTGAATTAGCATCACCATCTCTCTACCAACAAACAGTCTGGCATATACTGAATTAACATAATCATCTCCTAACCAACAATAGTCTGGCATATACTGAATTAGCATTATCATCTCTCAACCAACAACAGTCTAGCATGTACTGAATTAGCATCATCATCTCTCAACCAACAAACAGTCTGGCATATTCTGGATTAGCATCATCATCTCTAACCAACAGTCTGGCATATACTGAATTAGCATCATCATCTTTCAACCAATAGTCTGGCATATTCTGAAATAGCATCATCATCGTTCAACCAACAGTCTGGCATAACCTGAATTAGCATCATCATCTTTCAACCAACAGTATGACAAATACTGAATTAGTAGCATTATCATCTTTCAACCAACAAACAGTCTGGCATATACATCATGATCTTTCCAACAACAAATATTCTACTTTGTTCTGAATCGGCATCATCATATTTCCACCAACTGAAAGTTTGGTGTGATCTCAATCAGTATTAACGTATCTCATCATTAGACATCCTTGCATGAACTGAATCAGTCTTCTCATCTCTCAACCAACAAACAGTCTGGCATATACTAAATTACCATCATCATCCCTCTACCAACAAACAGTCTGGCATATACTGAATTACCATCATCATCCCTCTACCAACAAACAGTCTGGCATATACTGAATAAGCATCATCATCTCTAAACCAACAAACAGTCTGGAATTTACTGAATTAGCATCATCTTCGTTCAACCAATAACAGTCTGGCATATACTGAATTAGCATCATCATCTCTCTACCAACAAACAGTCTGGCATATACTGAATTATCATAATCATCTCCCAACCAACAATAGTCTGGCATATACTGAATTAGCATCATCATCTCTCAACCAACAACAGTCTGGCATGTACTGAATTAACATCATAATCTCTCAACCAACAAACGATCTGGCTTATTCTGAATCAGCATCATCATCTTTCAACCAACAATAGTCTGGCATATACTGAATTAGCATCATCATCTCTCAACCAACAACAGTCTGGCATGTACTGAATTAACATCATAATCTCTCAACCAACAAACGATCTGGCTTATTCTGAATCAGCATCATCATCTTTCAACTAACAGTCTGGCATATGCTGAATTACCATCATAATCTCTCTACCAACAAACAGTTTGGCATATATTGAATTAGCATCATCATCTCTCAGCCAACAAACAGTCTGGCATTTACTGAATAAGCATCATCTTCGTTCAACCAACAACAGTCTGGCATATACTGAATTAGCATCATCATCTCTCAACCAACAAACAGTCTGGCATATACTGAACTACCATCCTCAAGTCTCAACAAATAAACAGTCTGGCATTTACTGAATAAACATCATCATCTCTCAACCAACAAACAGTCTGGCAAATACTGACAAAGCATCCTCATCTCTCAGCCAACAGACTGTCTGACATATACTGAATTACCATCATCATTTCTCAACCAACAAACAGTCTGCCATATACTGAATTACCATCATTTTGTTTCAACAAATGAACAGACTGGCATATACTGAATAAGCATCATCATCTTTCAACCAACAGTGGCAAATACTGAATTAGCATCATCATCTTTCAACCAACAAACAGTCTGACATATACTGAATAAGCATCCTCATCTCTCAACCAACAAACAGTCTGGCATATACTGAATTACCATTATCATCCCTCTACCAACAAATAGTCTGGCATATACTGAATTAGCATCATCATCTCTAAACCAACAAACAGTCTGGAATTTACTGAATTAGCATTACCTTCGTTCAACCAAAAACAGTCTGGCATATACTGAATTACTATTATTATCCCTCTACCAACAAATAGTCTGGCATATACTGAATTAGCATCATCATCTTTCAACCAACAGTATGACATTTACCTTATTCATAGTTTCAATCAACAAACTTAGTTCTTCAAACACAAGTGCATGATTTTCTGCATCTTCTATTATATACTGAATAAGCATCATCATCTTTCAACCAACAAACAATCCGGCATATACATCTTGATCTTTCCACCAACAAATATTCTACTTTGTACTGAATCAGCATCATCATATTTCCACCAACTGAAAGTTTGGTGTGATCTGAATCAGCATTAACGTATCTCATCATCAGACATCCTTGTATGAACTGAATCAGTCTTCTCATCTCTCAACCAACAAACAGTCTGGCATATACTGAATTACCATCATCATCCCTCTACCAACAAACAGTCTGGCATATACTGAATTAGCATCATCATCTCTAAACCAACAAACAGTCTGGAATTTACTGAATTAGCATTATCTTCGTTAAACCAATAACAGTCTTGCATATACTGAATTACCATCATCATCTCTCTACCAACAAACAGTCTGGCATATACTGATTTAACATAATCATCTCCCAACCAACAATAGTCTGGCATATACGGAATTAGTATCATCATCTCTCAACCAACAACAGTCTGGCATGTACTGAATTAGCATCATCATCTCTCAACCAACAAACAGTCTGGCATATACTGAAAAAGCATCCTCATCTCTCCGCCAACAGACTGTCTGGCATATACTGAATTACCATCATCATTCCTCAACCAACAAACAGTCTGGCATATACTGAATTACCATCATCATCTCTCAACCAACAAACAGTCTGCCATATACTGAATTACCATCATTTTGTTTCAACAAATGAACAGACTGGCATATACTGAATAAGCATCATCATCTTTCAACCAACAGTGGCAAATTCTGAATTAGCATCATCATCTTTCAACCAACAAACAGTCTGGTATATTCTGAATTAGCATCATCATCTTTCAACCAACAGTCTGGCATATACTGAATTAGCATCATCATCTTTCAACCAATAGTCTCGCATATTCTGAAATAGCATCATCATCGTTCAACCAACAGTCTGGCATATACTGAATTAGCGTCATCATCTTTCAACCAACAGTCTGGCATATTCTAAATTAGCATCATCATCTTTCAACCAACAGTATGACATATACTGAATTAGCATTATCATCTTTCAACCAACAAACAGTCTGGCATATACATCATGATCTTTCCACCAACAAATATTCTACTTTGTACTGAATCAGCATCATCATATTTCCACCAACTGAAAGTTTGGTGTGAGCTGAATCAGCATTAACATATCTCATCATTAGACATACTTGCGTGAACTGAATCAGTCTTCTCATCTCTCAACCAACAAACAGTCTGGAATTACTGAATTATCATCATCATTCCCCTACCAACAAACAGTCTGGCATATACGCATCATCATCTCTAAACCAACAAACAGTCTGGCATTTACTGAATAAGCATCCTCTTCGTTCAACCAACAACAGTCTGGCATATACTGAATTAGCATCATCATTTCTTAACCAACAAACAGTCTGGCATATACTGAACTACCATCCTCAAGTCTCAACAAATAAACAGTCTGGCATGGCATATACTGAATAAGCATCATTATCTCTCAACCAACAAACAGTTTGGCATATACTGAAAAAGTATCCTCATGTCTCAGCCAACAGACTGTCTGGCATATACTGAATTACCATCATCATCACTCAACCAACAAACAGTCTGGCATATACTGAATTACCATCATTTTGTCTCAACAAATGAACAGACTGGCATATACTGAATAAGCATCAACATCTTTCAACCAACAGTAGCAAATACTGAATTAGCATCATCATCTTTCAACCAACAAACAGTCTGACATATACTAAATAAGCATCCTCATCTCTCAACCAACAAACAGTCTGGCATATACTGAACTGCCATCATCATATCTCTACCAACAAACAGTCTGGCATATACTGAATTAGCATCATCATCTCCCAACCAACAATAGTCTGGCATATACTGAATTAGCATCATCATCTCTCAACCAACAACAGTCTGGCATGTACTGAATTAGCATCATCATCTCTCAACAACAAACAGTCTGGCATGTACTGAATTAGCATCCTCATCTCTCAACCAACAAACAGTCTGGCATACACTGAACTGCCATCATCATATCTCTACCAAAAACAGTCTGGCATATACTGAATTAGCATCATCATCTCTAAACCAACAAACAGTCTGGAATTACTGAATTAGCATCATCTTCGTTGAACCAGTCTTGCATATACTGAATTAGTATCATCATCTCCCAACCAACAATAGTCTGGCATATACTGAATTAGCATCATCATCTCTCAACCAAAAACAGTCTGGCATGTACTGAATTAGCATCATCATCTCTCAACAACAAACAGTCTGGCATATTCTGAATTAGCATCATCATCTTTCAACCAACAGTCTAGCATATACTGAATTAGCATCATCATCTTTCAACCAATAGTCTGGCATATTCTGAAATAGCATCATCATCGTTCAACCAACAGTCTGGCATATACTGAATTAGCATCATCATCTCTCTACCAACAAACAGTCTGGCATATACTGAATTAACATAATCATCTCCCAACCAACAGTCTGGCATATACGGAATTAGTATCATCATCTCTCAACCAACAACAGTCTGGCATGTACTGAATTAGCATCCTCATCTCTCAACCAACAAACAGTCTGGCATATACTGAACTGCCATCATCATATCTCTACCAACAAACAGTCTGGCATATACTGAATTAGACTGAATTAGCATCATCTTCGTTGAACCAGTCTGGCATATACTGAATTAGTATCATCATCTCTCTACCAACAAACAGTCTTGCATATACTGAATTATCATCATCATCTCCCAACCAACAATAGTCTGGCATATACTGGATTAGCATCATCATCTCTCAACCAACAACAGTCTGGCATGTACTGAATTAGCATCATCATCTCTCAACAACAAACAGTCTGGCATAATCTGAATTAGATCATCATCTTTCAACCAACAGTCTAGCATATACTGAATTAGCATCATCATCTTTCAACCAATAGTCTGGCATATTCTGAAATAGCATCATCATCGTTCAACCAACAGTCTGGCATATACTGAATTAGCATCATCATCTCTCTACCAACAAACAGTCTGGCATATACTGAATTAACATAATCATCTCCCAACCAACAGTCTGGCATATACGGAATTAGTATCATCATCTCTCAACCAACAACAGTCTGGCATGTACTGAATTAGCATCATCATCTCTCAACCAACAAACAGTCTGGCATATACTGAAAAAGCATCCTCATCTCTCCGCCAACAGACTGTCTGGCATATACTGAATTGCCATCATCATGTCTCAACCAACAAACAGTCTGGCATATACTGAATTACCATCATCATCTCTCAACCAACAAACAGTCTGCCATATACTGAATTATCATCATTTTGTTTCAACAAATGAACAGACTGGCATATACTGAATAAGCATCATCATCTTTCAACCAACAGTGGCAAATTCTGAATTAGCATCATCATCTTTTAACCAACAAACAGTCTGGTATATTCTGAATTAGCATCATCATCTTTCAACCAACAGTCTGGCATATACTGAATTAGCATCATCATCTTTCAACCAATAGTCTGGCATATTCTGAAATAGCATCATCATCGTTCAACCAACAGTCTGGCATATACTGAATTAGCATCATCATCTTTCAACCAACAGTCTGGCATATTCTGAATTAGCATCATCATCTTTCAACCAACAGTATGACATATACTGAATTAGCATCATCATCTTTCAACCAACAAACAGTCTGGCATATACATCATGATCTTTCCACCAACAAATATTCTACTTTGCACTGAATCAGCATCATCATATTTCCACCAACTGAAAGTTTGGTGTGATCTGAATCAGCATAAACATATCTCATCATTAGACATCCTTGCGTGAACTTAATCAGTCTTCTCATCTCTCCACCAACAGAAAGCCTGATTTAACTTTATCAATATCATCATCTCTCAGCCAACAGACAATCTTGTCTCTACTGAATAAGCCTCCACCATCATACAGCTTGGGTTTTTTTTTATTGAATCAGCATCATCGTCTCTCAATCAACAGAGTTATGATGTGTACTGAAGCAACTACATAAGCATCATCACTTATCTACCAACAGATAGCCTGGTCTGTACTGAATCAGCATCATCATCTCTGCATTAACATACATTCTGGTGTGTACTGAATCAGCATCATCATCTCTGCATTAACATACATTCTGGTGTGTACTGAATCAGCCTGTTCATCTCTCATCCAACATAAAGACTGGTGTGTATTGAATTATAATCCAGATTTCTCGACCAACAGACAGTCTGGTGTCTACTGAATCAGCATCTGCTGTCCACAACATACAGCCTTGTTTATACGGAATCAGCTTCATCATCTCTCCACAACTGACAATTTGGTGCATAATAATATTCTTTCAACTAACAAACAGCCTAGTGTGTACTGAATCAGCTTCTTAATCTCTCAACCAACAAAAACCTGGTGTGGACCGAATCAGCCTATTCTTCCCTCTTTAAACTCACAGTCTGGTTGTTATGGATCATCATCAACATATGTCTACCAACATACAGTGAACTGAAGAAGCCTGCACATCTCTCCACCAACAGACAGCTGGGTCTATACTGAAACAGCCTTTTAATCTCAAAACTAATAGCCAGCCTGGTGTGTACTGAACAACATCTTCATCTCTAAATTTACAGAAATCCTGGTGTGTACTCATACAGCCTCCTTAGTGACCAACAGATGTCATGGTGTATACTGAAACAGCTTTTTATCTCTCAACCAACACACAGCCTGGTGTGTTATGAATCAGCTTCATCATCCCTCCACCAACAGAAAGACAGGTGTGTATTGAATCAGACTACTGATTTCTCAACCAACAGATAGTTTTGATTTTAAGTATCCGAGTTGTGGGGTTTTATTCATTTAGGAACAATATCTGAAAAATGCTTTAAGCAGTTCTCATGAAACTTGGGTGAATTGATTATTCTATTGATGAAAGCTCCTTTTTAATTTTCATCAATTGACATCGAGAAGTAATCAAACATTATTCTTTGAAAATATGACATGTGTATCATATGCTCATGGCGCAGCTGTTTATTTAACATTCTATATCAATAAGATTTGCTCAGGTTTTGTGGTTTCTGAGCTATAAGGGATCAAAAATGTCATTTCTCTATTTGTCATAGAAAATGACATTTCTTACTGTGTCCAGCACATTACCATAATACAGTGTCAATATAAAAATGAAGATGTGGTATGATTGCCAATGAGACAACTCTCCATAGCAGACCAATTAACACATAAATTAAGAAGTACAGCCTTTAACAGCAAGCAAAGCCCACACCGTAAAGCCCACTATAAAAGGCCAAGACATGACAATGTAAAACAATTCAAACAAGAAAACTAACGGCCTAATTAATGTACAAAAAATGAACAGAAAACAAATATGTAATACATAAACAAAAGACAACTACTGAATTACAGGCTTCTGTAATAGAGTAATAATTTTTTGTTTAAGTCAAAATCATATTTTATGATTCATAATTCATCAACTTTTTTTTTATTGCAGTTTATTATTCCTACACTATTAGTTGTGACCTGCAGCAGATATTTTAGCCAATATTTCACCATTTTAAAGCCCTGCAGCTGAAGACTCTCAGAAAATGCTAAGTATTTTACTGCTTTACCTTAGCTTATATAATATTTTGTTTAAAGGTTTACCATAGCTTATATAAAATTTTGTTTAAAGGTTCTATAAATGACACTTAAACATTGGCATGAAATTACAAGTTTTGTTTTATTTAGCTTTAAGGATTATTGTTAAAATAGTACATACAAAAAACTTGCAACCCTGTTTTTATATGACCATAAATTTTGGCAGTCATGTATTGGTATTACTGCTGTTCAACATTGTCAGCCACAAATATAGTTTCCTGACTAAAACTGAAGTATTAGCTCAATTGTTAAAAATTTTAACATAACGTAAAGGAATGTGGGTATCGTGAGAATCTCTCACTGACAACACTGGATAATAGTTATAAGTACTTTGCTAATGACTAAAGACATGAACATGGTTCAACTTGTATTTTGTGACTTCAATAACTTGTATTTAAAAGGGAAGTTACATTTATTTGTCAAATAGAAATATACGTTCAATAGAATATAACAATACAAAAGTATCTTTGACACTTTTGGTACTGTGAATAAAAATGAATTTCAGAGTTAATTACATTAACAATATAAATTAATAATGTGTTAAATTTAGTCTTTAGTCAAAGAAGAACATAACCTATATTTGTTCATTATCAATAACAGTCATATTAAGCTAGATATAGTTCCCTAGAAATTTAGTTCAGTCTATCACATGAAAACATGTTTAACCTCTTTCTCTGGGCACAGTTCAAGTTTTGAAACGTATCAACTGATATAACAGCTCCTGTTGCCTGATTCAAGTCCAATTCCAACAGTAATGATCCTGCTACAGACTTGATTACACAGTTCACTCTACAGTATTTTTACCAGTACATTTATAATGTACAAGTCAACATATGCTTCATTGATTTTCCTTATTTGTCAAAAAGGTTGTCTACAGCTAGTTGTAATAAAATGTTCACATTAAACTGAAAAACCTAATTTCACCTTTTTCTTTTAAGGAGGCTCGCGGGTATAAAATTTTAGAAAAAATTAAACATTTATTTTTCATTACAAATTTTATTTATTACCTTTAGTAGTTGTTACTTTATCATATGGTACAAACATCTTTCCAAAAAACCAATTTGTGTTGGCCCTAGGTGACTTTTAAAATGTAGATATCATTGAAAAAGCTCCAAATTATATCCCTTTGTTGCAAAAATGCCATTTTTAGCTCACCTGGCCTAAAAGGCCAAGTGAGCCTTTCTCATCACTTGGCGTCCGGCGTCCGGCGTCCGGCGTCCGTCGTCCGTCGTCGTCGTTAACTTTTACAAAAATCTTCTCCTCTGAAACTACTGGGCCAAATTAAACCAAACTTGGCAACAATCATCATTGGGGTATCTAGTTTAAAAAATGTGTCCGGTGACCCGGCCAACCATCCAAGATGGCCGCCATGGCTAAAAATAGAACATAGGGGTAAAATGCAGTTTTTGGCTTATAACTCAAAAACCAAAGCATTTAGAGCAAATCTGACATGGGTAGAATTGTTAAGCAGGAAAAGATCTATCTGCCCTGAAATTTTCAGATGAATCGGATAACCTGTTGTTGGGTTGCTGCCCCTGAATTAGTAATTTTAAGGAAAATTTGCTGTTTTTGGTTATTATCTTGAATATTATTATAGATAGAGATAAACTATAAACAGCAATAATGTTCAGCAAAGTAAGATTTACAAATGAGTCAACATGACTGAAATGGTCAGTTGACCCCTTTAGGAGTTATTGCCCTTAATAGTCAATTTTTAACCATTTTTCGTAAATCTTAGTAATATTTTACAAAAATCTTCTCCTCTGAAACTACTGGGCCAAATTAATCCAAACTTGGCCACAATGATCTTTTGGGTTAGTAGTTTAAAAAATGTGTCCGGTGACCCGGCCATCCAACCAAGATGGCCGCCATGGCTAAAAATAGAACATGGTGTAAAATGCAGTTTTTGGCTTATAACTCAAAACCCGAAGCATTTAGAGCAAATCTGACATGGGAAAAAATTGTTTATCAGGTCAACATTTATCTGCTCTGAAATTTTTAGATGAATGTTGGGTTGCTGGCCCTGAATTAGTAATTTTAAGGAAATTTTGCTCTTTTTGGTTATTATCTTGAATATAATAATAGATAGAGATAAACTATAAACAGCAATAATGTTCACCAATGTAAGACTTACAAATAAGTCAACATGACCGAAATGGTCAATTGACCCCTTTAGGAGTTATTGCCCTTTATAGTCAATTTTTAACCATTTTTCGTAAATCTTAGTAATATTTTACAAAAATCTTCTCCTCTGAAACTACTGGGCCAAATCAATCCAAACTTGGCCACAATGATCTTTTTGGTTAGTAGTTTGAAAAATATGTCCGGTGACCCGGCCATCCAACCAAGATGGCCGCCATGGCTAAAAAAAGAACATGGTGTAAAATGCAGTTTTTGGCTTATAACTCAAAACCCAAAGCATTTAGAGCAAATCTGACATGGGGTAACATTGTTAATCAGGTCAACATTTATCTGCTCTGAAATTTTTAGATGAATCGGACAACCCGTTGTTGGGTTGCTGGCCCTGAATTAGTAATTTTAAGGAAATTTTGCTCTTTTTGGTTATTATCTTGAATATTATTATAGATAGAGATAAACTGTAAACAGCAATAATGTTCACCAAAGTAAGATTTACAAATAAGTCAACATGACCGAAATGGTCAATTGACCCCCTTAGGAGTTATTGTTCTTTATAGTCAATTTCTAACAATTTTCATAAAATTTGTAAATTTTTACTAACATTTTCAACTGAAACTAATGGGCCAAGTTCATTATAGATAGAGATAATTTTAAGCAGCAAGAATGTTCAGTAAAGTAAGATTTACAAACACATCACCATCACCAAAACACAATTTTGTCATGAATCCATCTGCTTCCTTTAATATTCACATAGACCAAGGTGAGCGACACAGGCTCTTTAGAGCCTCTAGTTTGGCATTAAAATTGAAATATCTTTTTTAACTCATCGCTGACCTATATTTTTTATTGTTGTTTTCGAATAAGTTGTATATAAACTAAATAATTGTAAAATTGCCAAAAGGCCAAGTGAGCTTTTCTCATCACTAGGCATCCGGCGTCCGTCGTCGTCGTCCGTTGTCGTCGTCCTGCGTTAACTTTTACAAAAATCTTCTCCTCTGAAACTACTGGGCCAAATTTAACCAAACTTGGCCACAATCATCATTGGGGTATCTAGTTTAAAAAATGTGTCCGGTGACCCGGCCAATTAACCAAGATGGCCGCCATGGCTAAAAATAGAACATAGGGGTAAAATACAGTTTTTGGCTTATAACTAAAAAACCAAAGCATTTAGAGCAAATCTGAATGGGGTAATATTGTTCATCAGGTCAAGATCTATCTGCCTTGAAATTTTCAGATGAATCGGACATTCCGTTGTTGGGTTGCTGCCCCTGAAATAGTAATTTCAGGAAATTTTGCTGTTTTTGGTTATTATCTTGAATATTATTATAGATAGAGATAAACTGTAAACAGCAATAATGTTAAGCAAAGTAAGATCTACAAATAAATCAACATGACCAAAATGGTCAGTTGACCACTTTAGGAGTTATTGCCCTTTATAGTCAATTTTTAACCATTTTTCGTAAATCTTAGTAATCTTTTAGAAAAATCTTCTCCTCTGAAACTACTGGACCAAATTTAACCAAACTTAGCCATAATCATCATTGGGGTATCTAGTTAAAAAAATGTGTCCGGTAACTGGGCCAACAAACCAAGATGGCTGCCATGGCTAAAAATAGAACATGGGGGTAAAATGCAGTTTTTGGCTTATAACTCAAAAACCAAAGCATCAAGAGCAAATCTGACAGGAATTAAAATTGTTGATCAGGTCACGATCTAACTACCCTTGAATTTTCAGATGATCGGATAATCGGTTGTTAGGTTGCTGCCCCTGAATTGGTAATTTTGAGGAAATTTTGCTGTTTTTTTGTTATTATCTTGAATATTATTATAGATAGAGATAAACTGTAAACAGCAATAATGTACAGCAAAGTAAGAACTAAAAATAAGCCAGTATGACCAAAATAGTCAATTGACCCCCTAAGGAGTTATTGCCCTTCATAGTCAATTTTTTACAATTTTCTTAAAATTTGAAGATTTTCCACAGAAAGTACTATTATAGATAGAGATAATTGTAAGCAGCAAGAATGTTTAGTAAAGTAAGATCTACGAACACATCACCATCACCAAAACACAATTTTGTCATGAATCAATCTGTGTCCATTGTTTAATATTCACATAGACCAAGGTGAGCGACACAGGCTCTTTAGAGCCCCTAGTTTATTTTGATATTACTTCTGTTTCTCCTATTAGTTCAACAGAAAAAAAGGACATTAACAAAAATGTATGCTTCTTTCGATGGCAGATTGTGACCGTAAATGAACGGTGACCCCATTTTTTTATTTCATTTTTCTTTTAAGTATAAGATAAAGTTCATTTATAGAAAAATATAGCGAAGTCCTATATTAAATAAAAATTTCGATTTAGACCGGCGAGCCCCCTTAAAAGTATTTATCTTCATTTTTGGTCACTTTCAGTTATTGTGAGATTAATCTAGTTTTAAAACAGGGGCTTGTCATCTGGTTTGTACTGCTGTTCATAGACTGTAAAAGCTCATCATAGTTACCTCAATAGAATAAAAATAAGTTTATGTCACTGCCAAAAGAGTTCTGATTTACGGTACTACAGAGCAAGCTATTGCATGTATATTTGACAAAGTACATAGTAAAATTCTTACCCTTAGTGGCACAGGCGCTTGGGTATAATATGATACATATTTTTTTAAAGTATTTTTTTGTTGTTTAAATTATTCAATTGTCTATATTTATAATAAGTATCTATCACTTCTGTGCATTTCTCAATTAGTTTCGAGTGATTTAAAGGACTAAGTGAAAATACCAAATTTTACTATCCATACTAAGAAACAAAAAGGCAACTAACTCGACCCTATTTTCTGCTATCTATAAATACATAAATAGACCTTATGGAATTTATGGAAATTGTGCCTTCTTTGCCGTCAGATCGCAGGCATTGTTTATATTTATCAAACTGGTACTGTTCATAACATTTTTAGTCCATCTCAAGCATATAATAAAAAGATTTTAACTATTTTGAGAACTTTCAAATTTATGTGCCCGGAAGTTGACTGTTTTTCCCGATATTTTATTTAAGGGAAATAATTTTTTCCTGGACTTTTTTGGAACATCTCTACAAGTACGTATGAAAATGATAAAGTGATACGATGTTTTGGAAAAACTTGGCAAAGATGGTCATGCAGTCCTTGAAAGGGAAAGAATTTCCCAAAAAGATTCTATGCAGGTTATGTGTGATAACTGCAATGCATATTAACCAAAAAAGCTATGTCAAGACACAGAGCCACATGCCTGAGGGAGTATCATCAAAACAGATAAATGCCATTCCAGCACAATTGATTATCAAAGATAGTGATGTATCTGAAAGTTTTGTCAAAAACATCTTGACAAAATTTACCAAAGATGACATTGGTAAAATCTGACAATCTGATAATTTGGTAAAAAAAGTTGGAGGTATATACTGTGCTTGAAAAATATAACAAAAGTAGACCAATTATCCCAAGTCAGAAAGAGTGTGATGACGACATGAGGAGGTAAGCTGAAACATATAACTTTTTTAAAGAAGAAGTCAAGAAGGATCACTCGTTACTAATAAACACTGCTGCTGATATGTTTAATAGATTTGTTTTCAAATACCTGCAAGAGGCAGTATGTAATTATACGGAAGTAGGTGATTCATATGGAGATACATCTTTTAAGTTAAAACATGGTCTTAAATATGCATTATATTATGTTTTAAAAAAAGTCAGCAGAGATTTTGAGAGCAGATCATCTCAGTAAATTTGCAGACGATAAAGCAGAGGAGGTCACAACATTTTTGCATATTTTTGAAACCACAAAAAAATTAATAATTTTCAAATGCTTTATTCAATAAAAGAAAAAATCGTCAGGTTAATTTGAGAAAGCCACATCGAATAACAGATGATAATTTATTGTTCACCATCAGACAATTCACCATTGAAAGAATTAAAAATAGAGTAGAAATGTACAAAGAATATAAAATCTGGACACTATCAGACTTCATTAAATTGAGGAATCTTGTGGTATGTTGCTTGACAATGTGTAATGGACGACGTGGTGGAGAAGCATGCAGATGTCTTAGATCAGAGTTCAAAGATGCTGTTGAAGACAATTGGATTAATAAAAAATGGTAGAATGATCCATATGTGCTTTTCCAAGTATTGAAGAATGTCTACAAGGCTGGCAAAGGGATAAAAATACTGGTACCAGTTTTGTTCTTTTTAGAAACATTGTCAGCAACTATTTTATTAGATGATGATGACCTTAGGCAGCAAGCTGAAGTTTTATCTAATAACATGTATGTTTTTGCAAACACTCATAATTCCTTGGAATATGTAAACGGCTACTGAGGTATGCAACTTGTTGCAAGTGATGCTGGTATAAGAGAAGATGAGGCAAAGAAGATCAATGACACCTTAATTCGACATTTTACCAGCACTGAAATGGCTGCAAAGGACATACCAGAGAACGAGCGACAATATTTCTATACACATATTTGTAATTCCAAAGAAATGAACAAACAGACATATCAAGCTCCTTTAGCTGTTATGGAGATCGTGAAAGTTGTCAAACACATGAAAGTCACACAGGATAGCGTTGTCACCAACCTGTATGCCACCAGATAATGTCCTTCTTCATGTTATTCCAATTGCTAATCACGGAACAATCGCACAGGATAATGTTTTGTCACCACCATGTTTGCTTCAGATAACATCTTTCTTTGTATTTTTCCTATTGGTCAACACACAGACAGTCACACAGGATAATGGTATGTCACCAACATTTATCCCTCCAGATAATATCTTTCTACATACTCTTCCAATTTGTCATCACACAGACAGTCACATAAGATAAAGTTTTGTCAAATAAAGTAACATGTATGCCTTCAATAAGTGTTTAAAAAGCAAAATCTGCAGATAGTGTCTTTTTCTTCATCTGATTTAAATTTTCAACACAGTCAGTCACACAGGAAATTTTTTATCACCAACATGTATGCCTCCATATAACATCTTTCTTAAGTTATATCCCTCCGATTTGTCATCACACAAATAGTTACACAGTATAGTGGTTTGTCATCAACATGTATGCCTCCAGTTTATGTCCTGATAATGTCTTTCTTCATTTTGAATCAATTTGTCATCACACAGACGGTCACCAAGGATAGGGGTTTGTCACCAACGGAATCCCAATCCTCTCCTAACCTGACACAGTGGTATAACTGTACAAAATAAAGTAACATGTATGCCTTCAATAAGTGTTTAAAAAGCAAAATCTGCAGATGATGTCTTTTTCTTCATCTGATTTAAATTTTCACCACAACTTACTGACCAGACAGTCACACTGCATGATTTTTTGTTATATATATTATAAATAAGAAAAACGACAAGGCAACTTTATCTTCAACTGTAAGCAACCAATTAGATACTTGACCAGGAGAGTGTTGCATATTTTGCAACAAATACTGCCTAAAGCTTAGTAGGCACATACAACTGGTACATAAAGAAGAAGACAGAGTAAAGGCAGTCCTTAAGGTCTCTCCAAGAACAAAAAATAAAATATTTTCATAATTTAAAAAGGAGCTAGGGCATGTAGGGAATTCATTTAAACAACATGGAAAAACTTGGCAAAGATAGTCATGCTGTCCTTGCAAGGGAAAGAGTTTCCAAAAAATATTCTGTGCAGGTTATGTGTGATAACTGCAATGCCATATTAACCAAAAAAGCTATGTCAAGACACAGAGCCGCATGCCAGGGAGGATCATCAAAACAGATAAATGCCATTCCAGTCCAATTTTTGATCAAAGATAATGATGTATCTGAAAGTTTTGGCAAAAACATCTAGACAAAATTCACCAAAGACGATGTTGGTAAAATCTGTCAATCTGATGATTTGGTAAAAAAAAGTTGAAAGTATACTGTAGGTTAAAAAAAAGACAAAAGAAGACCAATTATCCCAAGCCAGAAAGAGTGTGATGAACGACATGCATGAGGAGGTTAGCTCAAACATACAACTTTTTTAAAGAAGAAGTCAAGAAGGATCATCCGTTACTTCATCTCAGTAAATTTGCAGACGATAAAGCAGAGGAGGTCACAACATTTTTGCATATTTTTGAAACCATCAAAAAATTTATCAATTTCAGATGTTTTATTCAATAAAAGAAAAAATCGACAGGTTAATTTGAGAAAGCAACATCGAATTACAGATGATAATTTGGTCACCATCAGACAATACACCATTGAAAGCATTAAAAAAATAGTAGAAATGTACAACCAATATAAAATCTGGACATAGTCAGGCTTCATTAACTTGAGGAATCTTGTGGTATGTCGCTTGACAATGTGCAATGGACCACTTGGTCAGGAAGCATGCAGACTTCTTAGATCAGAGTTTAAAGATGCTGTTGAAGATAATTTCTTTAATAAAAGATGAAAGAAAGATCTATATGTGCTATCTCAAGAATTGAAGATTGCCTATGAGGCTGACAAAGGGATGAATAAACTGGTACCAGTTTTGTTCACTGTAGAAACATTGGCAGCAACTATTTTATTAGATGATGATGACCTTAGGCAGTAAGTTGAAGTTTTATCTAATTACATGTATGTCTTTGAAAAACTCATAATTCCTTGAAATATGTAACGGCTGCTTTCTTTGCTGCTGGTTTCTTAGCCTTAGGCTTGGCTGCCTTTTTCTCTCCAGCTGGTTTCTTTGCAGCTGGCTTCCATTAGTTCTTGAATGCTCTTCTTCTTCACCTCTTATGAATGCTCCTAGGTAAAAGTCTTGGAATTCTGTCTTCCAAAAGCATTTAATGGGATACCACTCTCAATATAAAATCTGGACATGGTCAGACTTCATTAACTTGGGGAATCTTGTGGTATGTCGCTTGACAATGTGCAATGGACGACTAGGTCAGGAAGCATGCAGACTTCTTAGATCAGAGTTCAAAGTTGCTGTTGAAGACAATTTGGTTTAATAAAAAAAGAAAGAATGATCCATATGTGCTATGAAGTTATAACACTTGAACAACACTTTTTAATAATAATTATATGAAATAAGGAAGCTTATATATTCAATCTAGAATTGAACACTTTGATTTTTATAAATGTACGAGTACAAATACAACAAAACACATCCAAAAGCCATGAGGCATGAACGTTTACCAAAATATCGTAAACTCTGACCTTTTATCACGTGACCAATGTCTTAACCTTAAAAGCCATTATGGTGACTTGAGAAACACCGATATCACTCAGATTACAATTCTACCTTGACAGGTAAGTTTGTATCTAGCCTATAAAATACTTATTTAGCCTTGAGAATTGAAAGGTCAGTTTATCCCATTCATACAAAAGAAGTTGGTAAAATTGGTTTTATGCCATTTACCTTGTCCAAAATTAAGGTCACTTTATTGTTATTGTGATATTGTTAAAGTACAAAAGAACCCTATATTCTGACCAATGCTTAAACTTTGTGCATCTTGATTCAATTGTTCAAAATATGTTAATGTTGAAATTTAGGGGTTACTTTCGGCCTTTTTTTTTACGTGTTAGTTTTCTTTTCAGATATAAAAAAAACTATCGGCTTTATAGAAATAGACTCTGCTTGCAGGTTCTCTTGTTTTTTGTTTACACCAAATTCTAAAGGATTATAATTTAGTTGCAAAATATTCTAAACGAGAGCTGAATTTTTTTTTTATCTTTTAATGTGAATTGAAGGTTAAATAATTATAATGTGAATTAGAATGAAGAAAACATCTTGGTCCCAAAAAAAATCATCAATCAGGATATGAAATTCCAAATATTAATTTATTATACTAAAATCAGTTCATATAGAATAAACTTTTAAGATTTTATTGATTCCTTTTAAATTGAAATCTCAAGCCACTGTTTTGCAGGTTTAGATATGCCCCAACAGAAAACCAATAAATATGACAGTACAATGTACTCTAAGCACAAACACATAAGGTCAGTGTGAAATAGACATCTAGGGCAGGAGCAAACTGTCAGTTATACCAAACCAGTTTGACTAGATCTCTAGTTTAAAACCAGTTTGACTAGATGTGTAGATTATAATGGTGTGGCCTATATTTTGACATGGTAAATAACATGAGGACCTGGATGGGTTTTTTAATATCTGTATTCTTTAAAGTTTTAGGGCATTTTCTTTTAATAGCCTTGAAATAACTCTCATTCTGTAAAATTCTCATGAAAATGATTTTACTATTTAGTCTTTCTGTTACAAGATTATTTATCAATTATGTTCATTGATCATGATTATATTATCAGTATGCCTTACAGTTACCTAAGTTACCTTTTTATTATGCACAGTTATTCCTTATACTTTTGCACTGCAGTAAATTATTCTCTATTCTTTATTTTGATGTTCATTTTCTCTATTCTCTATTATTTTTTGTTGCTATTACATGTATTCTCTATTCTGTAAACCCCATTCTGACCCTCATAGGTAAACTTCTTTTGTATGCATGGGATAAACTGACCTTTCAATTCTCAAGGCTAAATAAGTATTTTATAGGCTAGATACAAACTTACCTGTCAAGGTAGAATTGTAATCTGAGTGGTATTGGTGTTTCTCAAGTCACCATAAATCATTTGCTGTCTAAACTGCTAGACCTTTCCCTCCATTTTCACTTTTATCCTGCTTGTCTGAAGATTTGATTATCAAAACCTGCATTGTCATTTTCCATGTGCACCATGGCTTCAATTTTTAATTGAAACATATAATTTTCATTCAATTGATCATTTATTCAAGCAATCAAAACCATCCATTAGTTCTTGAATGCTCTTCTTCTTCACCTCTTCTGAATGCTCCTAGGTAAAAGTCTTGGAATTCTGTCTTCCAAAAGCATTTAAAGGGATATCACTCTCAATATAAAATCTGGACATAGTCAGACTTCATTAACTTGAGGAATCTTGTGGTATGTCGCTTGATAATGTGCAATGGACGACTAGGTCAGGAAGCATGCAGACTTCTTGGATCAGAGTTCAAAGATGCTGTTGAAGACCATTTGGTTTAATAATAAAAGAAAGAATGATCCATATGTGCTATCCCAAGAACTGAAGATTGCAAATGAGGCTGGCAAAGGGATATGTAATGGCTGCTTTCTTTGCTGCTGGTTTCTTAGCCTTATGCTTGGCTGCCTTTTTCTCACCAGCTGAATCCAGAGTTTTTGTGATCTGAAAGAGTCAAAAATGGTTTTACTTCATATTGTATACCCCTCAATACGTTACCAAAGCTATTTAAGGAATTATAAGGGATTTTCCCGAAAACCTCTGCAAATTTTCAGAAAAAAAAGTTATAACACTTGAACAACACTTTTTAATGATAATTATGTAAAGTAAGGAAGCTTATTGAATCTAGAATTGAACACTTGATTTTTATAAATATACAAGTACAAATAAGACAAAATACATCCAAAAACCATGAGGCATGCACGTTTACCAAAATATCGTAAACTGACCTTTTATCAAGTGACCAATGTCTTAACCTTAGAAACCATTAAATCGTTTGCTGTCTAACTGCTAGACCTTTCCCTCCATTTTCACTTTTATCCTCCTTGTCTGAAAATTTGATTATTAAAACCTACATTGTCATTTTCCATGTACACCATGGCTTCAATTTTTAATTGAAATATATAATTTGCATTCAATTGATTATTTATTCAAGCAATCAAAACCATCCATTAATTCTGTCTTCCAAAAGCATTTAAAGGGATATCACTCTCAATATAAAATCTGGACATGGTCAGACTTCATTAACTTGAGGAATCTTGTGGTATGTCGCTTTACAATGTGCAATGGACGACTAGGTCAGGAAGCATGCAGACTTCTTAGATCAGAGTTCAAAGATGCTGTTGAAGACCATTTGGTTTAATAAAAAAAAGAAAGAATGATCCATATGTGCTATGAATTTATAACACTTTAACAACACTTTTTAATAATAATTACATGAAATAAGGAAGCTTATTCAATCTAGAATTGAACACTTTGATTTTTATAAATGTACGAGTACAAATACGACAAAACACATCCAAAAACCATGAGGCATGAACGTTTACCAAAATATCGTAAACTCTGACCTTTTATCACGTGACCAATGTCTTAACCTTAGAAACCATTAAATCGTTTGCTGTCTAACTGCTAGACCTTTCCCTCCATTTTCACTTTTATCCTCCTTGTCTGAAAATTTGATTATCAAAACCTACATTGTCATTTTCCATGTACACCATGGCTTCAATTTTTAATTGAAATATATAATTTGCATTCAATTGATTATTTATTCAAGCAATCAAAACCATCCATTAGTTCTTGAATGCTCTTCTTCTTCACCTCTTCTGAATGCTCCTAGGTAAAAGTCTTGGAATTCTGTCTTCCAAAAGCATTTAAAGGGATACCACTCTCAATATAAAATCTGGACATGGTCAGACTTCATTAACTTGGGGAATCTTGTGGTATGTCGCTTGACAATGTGCAATGGACGACTAGGTCAGGAAGCATGCAGACTTCTTAGATCAGAGTTCAAAGATGCTGTTGAAGACAATTTGGTTTAATAATAAAAGAAAGAATGATCCATATGTGCTATCCCAAGAATTAAAGATTGCAAACGAGGCTGGCAAAGGGATATGTAATGGCTGCTTTCTTTGCTGCTGGTTTCTTAGCCTTATGCTTGGCTGCCTTTTTCTCACCAGCGGAATCCAGAGTTTTTGTGATCATTGAGCATTTGCCTCAAGCTTGCATGTACCATGGGCTATGTGTGTTTGGGCCCTAAACATGAATTTGCTATATGTATGTCTTGATATCAAAGCATATCTTTGGTCAAGTTGAACTGTATAGGGTTCCATGAATCCTTATTCCTATTAACTGTTTTTGGATTACAAAATTTAAACTGTATCATCTACTGCCATCTGTAATGATATGTGATTTGTCATCTGTACAATATCACAAACTTTAAACTCACGTTTTAGTCTAAAATGACAAAATAGCAATAATAAATGCAAGCAATGATTATTGAATTTACAGTATTTAACAGTATATATATATAAAGCTAAATGAGAAGTAATACCCAAAGAAAATATCATATCTTCAGATTTTTAGTCATATTATTAGAAAATAGAAAAAAAATACAATAAGTTCATATATTTTATAGAATAGAATTGCAGTCCAAATGAAATTTTCCAAGTATGTTGGATGTTATTAGGAACTACAAAAAAAATAATTAATGATTGTTGTACTGCTCCTCAGTGCATCTTAAATGACTTTTAAAGCTGTTGCTGTTATTGTTTATAGAATCCTTTCTCCCATGAATAGTCATCTGCCAGCTGCAATCTCTCATTAGGCCAATGTTGTCATCATGGTTTGTCGTCAGTACCATTTGCAAGTACAACAGTTATAGTTGGCTGTAACCTATGCCACCTCCCAACCATCTGTTGTCATGGTGTGTAAGCTATCTTACCAGCCAATTTAACTTGATTTGGCCAGTATGCATCTTGCAAGTAGGTGTTTCATCCCCTATTCTACAACTTTCAAGAAATGTGAGCATCACTTCAGGGTTTTTTTAGCTTTTTTGGCTATAAATGTTATCATTGTGTTTTTCTGTTAGTTCTTTTATAAATACAAGCATGTCTTACTATTAGGAGATCTAGGCTAAATTAGGCACTTCTGGTATTATGTAAGCACCACATCAGCACCATTTGAAAGTTTATAGTCCTTCAGCATGTTCAGTTGTTTCCTACCATTTTCCTTCCAATTCATATTATCTTCATCTTGTAATGTTTTGTTTTCGTTTACCCAATCTAGAAATTCAGGTGGATCAATTAAAAATTATGTTTTGTTTTCATTCTGATTAATCTAACAATTTTTAACTTTCAATTAAAAAAGGCAATTGTTAGAATAGTCCCTTTAATCAATTAATAGATGGTTTATAATAATCTAATAAATCAGAATAGCCTAGATATAATTTTTCTTCCTTGACTTAAATTCCTTCAACAATTATGTATTTATGCACCTTCCTATTTTGATGTAGTGTGTTTCAAATGTTTAAGCCATGCCTGTTAGGTGTTACCAATTCTTTGTATCTTTTCAATGCTGTTTTATAAACCTAATGCTATGTGCGCATTTGCCTCAAGCTTGCATGTATCATGGGCTATGTGTGTTTAGAACCTAAACATGAATTTGCTATATTTATGTTTCATATATAAATTACTTGCCAAAATGAAATACTAAAATAAATTAAGGACTGAATGCATATACATAATATTTATGTTATATGAATTTAAGGCGCCATAACTAAATAAGTAAGCCACCTACCAAAACCAATAACAACAAGAACAAAATAATTATGATAAAGCAATTTGATTGTAAATGCAGTTAGATTTTAAAACAATTTTAATTGACTACAATCAACTAAGGATATGTAATTACCAATTCTAAATAAAACAATATTGATTAATAGTTCATTAGTATTTTTAATTTCTTCTCCTTGTTTCACATTTGATTGCTTAATTTCTTCCACCATAGTTGTTGCTTATATTGCGTATGTTTTTATCATAATTGTTGACTAAAAATGCCCTCTGTGGGACCTTGAACTTAAATTATATCCCAATGTATAAGAAATTTACCTATGATAATCTTCTATACAATATATTTTGTTGTCTACATCAATTGTAAACAACACTCCATCAAGCAGCTTTTTCCCCATTTAAGAGGTGAACTGACCACCATCAGAATGAAATAAAAAAAAGAAGTAATAGAAGCAATCAAAATATTTTAAAAACCATTTAACTTAACTCAAATTATGTATAGTATACCATATATCCACACTATGGTAGCAGCAGCTAAAGGATCATAAAATCTGACTCCTCATTCTAGACCTTTCTCTCCATTTTCACTTTTATCCTCCTCATCTGAAAATGTAATTATCAAAATATGTTTTGTCATTTACCATGAAGACCATGGCTTCAATGTTTAATTGAAATTATAATTTGCATTTGTTCTGAATTCTCTTGGGTAAAAGTCTTGGAATCCTGTCTCACAAAAGCAATGCGCAATATTCAGTAAAAATAATAGCGCAAATAGGGGTATTTCATCTATAAGAACACATTATTACCACCAGAGATATGAAATTAATTGAAAATCCTTTTCTAAAAGGTGCAACCATATGGTCAGGGTAATTAACACTCTGTTACAGTTTACTTTTTTAAATACTTCTAAACTCTGCATATGGTATGACCGTTCATTAAAAAGACGCTATCATGTAGGTAATTTTATTATTATATTATAATAAAAAGATAAGCTAAATAAAAGTAAGAAGTTTCACATAGTTAATTTTACTTAATTGTCAAATTTATAGTAAACATTTTATACCAGCAGATTTTTTTATTGCACTTTTTATTTGGCAATGTATTGCAATTTTTTAAAGGGAAAATGAAAAAAAAATCATATTTTTTTTTGTTGAATTACACTCTTATCATCGTTTACAATTAACACAATCTGTGATATCAATATATCATTGCACTTTGAAAACAAGTAGTCATTTGTTGATTGACACAGTTGTTTGTTCATCAATACAAATGATGGTTGAAACGAAAAGTCAAATGGTAAATTTATGCAAGAAAAAAAGATAAATAAGAAGACTTCTGGTAGAAGGGAGAGTACTTTCATACATTGATGTCAATGACATGACAGCCTCATCAGACTGATTTCGTAGAGGGAATCCGTTTAAAGTCCCCCTTTACACAAAAAATCTTTCTAACATGAATTCCAGGCAGGTTCAGGGAGGAATTTGCTTGTGTGTGTTCAGAGATGATGACTGCAAAAAAATTGTGTTACAAATATCACAATTATACGTTTTTTTCTCATCATTTGGCTTCAGTCGTCCGTCGTCGTCTATATATAAATTACTTGCCAAAATGAAATACAAAAAATAAATTAAGGACTGAATGCATATACATAATATTTATGTTATATGAATTTAAGGCGCCATAACTAAATAAGTAAGCCACATACCAAAACCAATAACAACAAGAACAAAATAATTATAATAAAGCAATTTGATTGTAAATGCAGAAAGACTTTAAAACAATTTTAAATGGCTACAATCAACTAGGGATATGTAATTACCAATTCTAAATAAAACAATATACCATTAATATAGAATGAAATAGAATTAACAGCCCAGTAAAAATTTGAATTCTTCTCATTTTTTCATGTTTGAATGCCCTCTTTTCTGCTGTCTAAATTTGAAAGGCAGAACAAGTAGAGCCATTGCAAGAGTGTACCATTTTTTGTCATGGTCTGCAGTGATGGATATACAAGTAATTGTCTGAATGGGTCCTACTAGAGAATGTCAGTTTTGTCAGACATTAACACAAATGGTTTTTTTTTCTCACCATATATGGTCGTCACAGTTTCTTATATAAATTACTTGCCAGTGGTTTTTTTTCTCACCATATATGTCCTCATGAAATTTTCAAATTGTGTTAGATGATCCCGTCTGTTGTTTTGAAGAAATGTCAATCCAGAAAACAGATGTTTTAAGACGCTTTTAAATAATGGAGTCATAGATCTTTCATTGAAACACCTTCTTTCTAGATACACGCATACATTTTGTTCCTTTAAATACAATTTTCTAAAATGTCACTCTTTCAATACAGTAATTAAATCTTTGACAATTTTTTTAATTGGTATACATACTGAATTTGTTATTGGTAAATTAAAACCATGCTAAATATTACATTTAAGTACCTTCACAGTACTCCATCTGTAAATACCTATATTTTGGCATTGGACAATTAGGTAAAGTTTTTCTTTGACTGTTAACAACATCTTTTTAAACTTATGTCATCTAAGTGTTTCCTTCTAAAAATGCTAGTCTTTAAGTGACTTTGTCTATATTATTCATACTTTTCTTTTAGACAATCCCATATATAAAACTGTAGACAAAGATCATCATATTAAATAACAGCAATAGAGTATTCACTCTTATTGGTGCTATTTCTTGAATTGCATTGCATTACCATTGAAACCCTGGTTAAATGATGCTTTTAATAATGAATTGCTGTTTCAAGTGTGAACCATGTTTATTGTAAATCAAATCCTTCCAAGAGTTTCTTGAATGCTCATCTGATTCACTTGTTCTGAATTCTCTTGGAATCCTGTCTCCCAAAAACATTGAAAGGGATACTACTCTATAATTTCACACATGAAATGATTGAACCAGGCAATGATTGAAAATAATATTTTTTAGCAGAATTTTTTATTGCACTTTTTATTTGGCATATAAGGAAAATGAAAAAAATATCATATCTTTTTTGTTGAATTACACTCTTATCAGCGTTTACAATTAACACAATCTGTGAAATCAAGAAGTCATTTGTTGATTGACGCTAGTCTTTTGGTCTTGAATCAAAAGAAAAGAAATCTAGTCTGCCTTAAATTTTGGTAAATGACCCTTTATCAGATATGGCAGTCATATATGGGTGTTATGGAGCAGTATATTTTACCCTGTATTGTAGGGGGGAAAACAAGGAGTTTGAACATCAGAATCAATTTCCAAAAACCTTATCTAAGCACATCCTTAATTGTTTTGTTAGTTCATTTAGCCTAATCAGATAGACTTTTTTCTACATATGTCATACATCAGTAAATCAATTACCTTTCAAACACTTTAAGTGACTTTGTCTGTATTATCCATACCTCCATTTTAGACAATCCCAATTATGAAACTATAGACAAAGATCATCATATTAAATAACAGCAATAGAGTATTCACTCTCATTGGTGTTATTTCTTGAATTGCACTGCATTACAATCGTCTTAATACCCTGTATAAATGATGCTTTTAATAATGAATCAGTAGTGTAGTTTTGCACTGTTATGTTCTCATTCATTCCTCAACCAAGTCTATTGTAGTCACATACCCCTACTACTAACTTTTTTTTTAAGCCAGAATATTTCCACTGGTGGGGAAATAATTAATAATCCCCAAATTATAGTTTAAACAATTAATGTATTAAAACTAGCTATAATTTGTGCTTCTTGAATAGATTGTCAAAGTCTCTTTGTCTTAAGGATGTATTGAAGTGAAACTAAAAAAAAAACTAGATTTTGAAAATGATGCATAAAGCTAGAAAATTTTGGGTTAAGAAAAAGCTTAAAATGTTGATGGTTGGGGAGCTCCTTTTCCAGATATTTAATTTTTAAAAAATTAGCGGGAAAAGGTTCACTCGATCAGACCATAAATTTTGCATTGGTAGTATTTTGGTCTTAAATCGAAAGAAAAGAAATCTAGTCTGCCTGAGTATTCACTCTCATTGGTGTTATTTCTTGAATTGCACTGCATTACAATCCTCTTAATACCCTGGTTAAATGATGCTTTTAATAATGAATCAGTAGTGTAGTTTTGCACTTTTATTTTCTCATTCATTCTTCAACCAAGTCTATTGTAGTCACATACTCCGACTACGACTACTAAACTTTTTTTAAGCCAGCATATTTCCACTGGTGGTGAAATAATTAATAATCCCAAATTATTATTAAACCAATTAATGCATAGCTATAATTTGCTTCTTGAATAGATTGTCATGGTCTCTTTGTCTTAAGGATGTATTGAAGTGAAACTAAAAAAAACCTAGATTTTGAAACTGATGTATAAAGCTAGAAAATTTTGGGTTAAGAAAAAGCTTAAAATGTTGATGGTTGGGGAGCTCCTTTTCCAGATATTTAATTTTTTTTAAATTAGCAGGAAAAGGTTCACTCGATCAGACCATAAATTTTGCATTGGTAGTTTTTTGGTCTTGAATCGAAAGAAAAGAAATCTAGTCTGCCTTATTTTACCCTGTATTGTAGGGGGAAAAAACAAGGAGTTTGAACATCAGAATTAACTTCCAAAACCTTATCTAAGCACATCCTTAATTGTTTTGTTAGTTCATTGGGCCTAATCAGATAGACTTTTTTCTACATATGTCATACATCAGTTAATCAATTACCTTTCAAACACTTTAAGTGACTTTGTCTGTATTATTCATACCTCCATTTAAGACAATCCCAATTTGAAACTATAGACAAAGATCATCATATTAAATAACAGCAATAGAGTATTCACTCTCATTGGTGTTATTTCTTGAATTGCACTGCATTACAATCGTCTTAATACCCTGGTTAAATGATGCTTTTAATAATGAATCAGTAGTGCAGTTTTGCACTGTTATATGAAACTATAGACAAAGATCATCATATTAAAAAACAGCAATAGAGTATTCACTCTCATTGGTGTTATTTCTTGAATTGCACTCCATCTCAATACCCTGGTTAAATGATGCTTTTAATAATGAATCAGTAGTGTAGTTTTGCACTGTTATGTTCTCATTCATTCCTCAACCAAGTCTATTGTAGTCACATACCCCGACTTCTAAAACTTTTTTTAAGCCAGCATATTTCCACTGGTGGTGAAATAATTAATAATCCCAAATTATAATTTAAACAATTAATGTATTAAAACTAGCTATAATTTGCTTCTTGAATAGATTGTTAAAGTCTCTTTGTCTTAAGGATGTATGCAGACTAGTGTGTAAGCTTTCTTACCAGCCTAGTAAACTTGATTTTGCCAGTATGCATCTTGCAAGTAGGTGTTTCATCCCCTATTCTACAACTTTCAAGAAATGTGAGCATCACTTCAGGTTTTTTTTAGCTTTTCTGGCTATAAATGTTATCATTGTGTTTTCCTGTTAGTTCTTTTATAAATACAAGCATGTCTTACTATTAGGAGATCTAGGCTAAATTAGGCACTTCTGGTATTATGTAAGCACCACATCAGCACCATTTGGAAGTTTATAGTCTTTCAGCATGTTCAGCTGTTTCCTACCATTTTCATTCCAATTCATATTATCTTCATCTTGTAATGTCTTGTTTTCGTTTACCCAATCTAGAAATTCAGGTGGATCAATTAAAAATTATGTTTTGTTTTCATTCTGATTAATCTAACAATTTTTAAGTTGCAATTAAAATAGGCAATTGTTGGAATAGTCCCTTTAATCAATTAATAGATGGTTTATAATAATCTAATAAATCAGAATAGCCTAGATATAAGTTTTCTTCCTTGACTTAAATTCCTTCAACAATTATGTATTTATGCACCTTCCTATGTTGGTGTGGTGTGTTTCAAATGTTTAAGCCATGCCTGTTAGGTGTTACCAATTCTTTGTATCTTCTCAATGCTGTTTTATAAACCTTGTGCTATGTGCGCATTTGCCTCAAGCTTGCATGTATCATGGGCTATGTGTGTTTAGAACCTAAACATGAATTTGCTATATTTATGTTTCATATATAAATTACTTGCCAAAATGAAATACTAAAATAAATTAAGGACTGAATGCATATACATAATATTTATGTTATATGAATTTAAGGCGCAATAACTAAATAAGTAAGCCACCTACCAAAACCGATAACAACAAGAACAAAATAATTATAATAAAGCAATTTGGGTGTGAATGCAGTTAGACTTTAAAACAATTTTAATTGGCTACAATCAACTAAGGATATGTAATTACCAATTCTAAATAAAACAATATTGATTAATAGTTCATTAGTATTTTTAATTTCTTCTCCTTGTTTCACATTTGATTGCTTAATTTCTTCCACCATAGTTGTTGCTTATATTGCGTTTGTTTTTATCATAATTGTTGACTAAAAATGCCCTCTGTGGGACCTTGAACTTAAATTATATTTCAATGTATAAGAAATTTACCTATGATAATCTTCTATACAATATATTTTGTTGTCTACATCAATCGTAAACAACACTCCATCAAGCAGCTTTTTTCCCATTTAAGAGGTGAACTGACCACCATCAGTATGAAAAGTAATAGAAGCAATCAAAATATTTTAAAAACCATTTCACTTAACTCAAATAATGTATAGTATACCATATATTAGATTTTTTATCCACACTATGGTAGCAGCAGCTAAAGGATCATAAAATCTGACTCCTCATTCTAGACCTTTCTCTCCATTTTCACTTTTATCCTCCTCATCGGAAATTGTAATTATCAAAATATGTTTTGTCATTTACCATGAAGACCATGGCTTCAATATTTAATTGAAATTATAATTTGCATTTGTTCTGAATTCTCTTGGGTAAAAGTCTTGGAATCCTGTCTCACAAAAGCATTGAAAGGGATACTACTGTATAATTTCACACATGAAATGATTGAACCAGGCAATGATTGAAAATAATATTTTTAGCAGATTTTTTTTATTGCACGTTTTATTTGGCAAAGTATTGCAATTTTTTAAAGAGAAAATAAAAAAAAAATCATATTTTTTTGTTGAATTACACTCTTATCAGCGTTTACAATTAACACAATCTGTGATATCAATATATCATGGCACTTTGAAAACAAGTAGTTATTTGTTGATTGACACAGTTGTCTGTTCATCAATACAAATGATGGTTGAAACGAAAAGTCAAATGGTAAATTTATGCAAGAAAAAAAGATAAATAAGAAGACTTCTGATAGAATGGAGAGTACTTTCTTACATTGATGTCAATGACATGACAGCCTCATCAGACTG
Source organism: Mytilus galloprovincialis (assembly GCF_965363235.1). Lineage (NCBI taxonomy): Eukaryota > Metazoa > Mollusca > Bivalvia > Mytilida > Mytilidae > Mytilus > Mytilus galloprovincialis. The sequence continues at coordinate 14,448,118 of NC_134847.1, read as the reverse complement.
GTTTCGTAGAGGGAATCCGTTTAAAGTCCCCCTTTACACAAAGAATCTTTCTAACATGAATTCCAGGCAGGTTCAGGGAGAAATTTGCTTGTGCGTGTTCAGAGATGATGACTGCAAAAAAGCTGTGTTACAAATATCACAATAATACGTTTTTTTCTCATCACTCATCGTCTATATATAAATTACTTGCCAAAATGAAATACAAAAAATAAATTAAGGACTGAATGCATATACATAATATTTATGTTAAATGAATTTAAGGCCCCATAACTAAATAAGTAAGCCACCTACCAAAACCAATAACAACAAGAACAAAATAATAATAATAAAGCAATTTGATTGTAAATGCAGAAAGACTTTAAAACAATTTTAAATGGCTACAATCAACTAAGGATATGTAATTACCAATTCTAAATAAAACAATATTGATTAATAGTTCATTAGTATTTTTAATTTCTTCTCCTTGTTTCACATTTGATTGCTTAATTTCTTCCACCATATAGTTGTTGCTTATATTGCATATGTTTTCATCATAATTGTTGACTAAAAATGCCCTCTGTGGGACCTTGAACTTAAATTATATCCCAATGTATAAGAAATTTACCTATGATAATCTACTATGCAATATATTTTGTTGTCTACATCAATCGTAAACAACACTCCATCAAGCAGCTTTTTTCCCATTTAAGAGGTGAACTGACCACCATCAGAATGAAATAAAAAAAAAGTAATAGAAGCAATCAAAATATTTTAAAAACCATTTAACTTAACTCAAATAATGTATAGTATACCATATATTAGATTTTTTATCCACACTATGGTAGCAGCAGCTAAAGGATCATAAAATCTGACTCCTCATTCTAGACCTTTCTCTCCATTTTCACTTTTATCCTCCTCATCGGAAATTGTAATTATCAAAATATGTTTTGTCATTTACCATGAAGACCATGGCTTCAATATTTAATTGAAATTATAATTTGCATTTGTTCTGAATTCTCTTGGGTAAAAGTCTTGGAATCCTGTCTCACAAAAGCATTGAAAGGGATACTACTGTATAATTTCACACATGAAATGATTGAACCAGGCAATGATTGAAAATAATATTTTTAGCAGATTTTTTTTATCGCACGTTTTATTTGGCAAAGTATTGCAATTTTTTAAAGAGAAAATGAAAAAAAAATCATATTTTTTTGTTGAATTACACTCTTATCAGCGTTTACAATTAACACAATCTGTGATATCAATATATCATGGCACTTTGAAAACAAGTAGTTATTTGTTGATTGACGCAGTTGTCTGTTCATCAATACAAATGATGGTTGAAACGAAAAGTCAAATGGTAAATTTATGCAAGAAAAAAAGATAAATAAGAAGACTTCTGGTAGAATGGAGAGTACTAGTACTTTCTTACATTGATGTCAATGACATGACAGCCTCATCAGACTGATTTCGTAGAGGGAATCCGTTCAAAGTCCCCCTTTACACAAAAAATCTTTCTAACATGAATTCCAGGCAGGTTCAGGGATGAATTTGCTTGTGTGTGTTCAGAGATGATGACTGCAAAAAAGCTGTGTTACAAATATCACAATTATACGTTTTTTTCTCATCACTCATCATCTATATATAAATTACTTGCCAAAATGAAATACAAAAAATAAATTAAGGACTGAATGCATATACATAATATTTATGTTATATGAATTTAAGGCGCCATAACTAAATAAGTAAGCCACCTACCAAAACCAATAACAACAAGAACAAAATAGTTATAATAAAGCAATTTGATTGTAAATGCAGAAAGACTTTAAAACAATTTTAGATGGCTACAATCAACTTAGGATATGTAATTACCAATTCTAAATAAAACAATATACCATTAATATAGAATGAAATAGAATTAACAGCCCAGTAAAAATTTAAATTCTTCTCATTTTTTCATGTTTGAATGCCCTCTTTTCTGCTGTCTAAATTTGAAAGGCAGAACAAGTAGAGTCATTTTTTGTCATGGTCTACGGTGATGGATATACAAGTAATTGTCTGAATGGGTCCTACTAGATAATGTCAGTTAGACATTAACACAAATGGTTTTTTTTCTCACCATATATGGTCGTCACAGTTTCTTATATAAATTACTTGCCAGTGGGTTTTTTTCTCACCATATATGTCCTCATGAAATTTTCAAATTGTGTTAGATGATCCCGTCTGTTGTTTTGAAGAAATGTCAATCCAGAAAACAGATGTTTTGAGACGCTTATAAATAATGGAGTCATAGATCTTTCATTGAAACACCTTCTTTCTGGATACACGCATACATTTAGTTCCTTCAAATACACTTTTCTAAAATGTCACCCGTTCAAAACAGTAATTAAATCTTTGACAATTGTTTTAATTGGTATAGATACTGAATTTGTTATTGGTAAATTAAAACCATACTAAATATTACATTTATGTACCTTCACAGTACTCCATCTGTAAATACCTATAGTTTGGCATTGGACAATTAGGTAAAGTTTTTCTCTGACTGTTGGCAACATCTTTTTAAACTTATGTCATCTAAGTGTTTCCTCCTAAAATTTGGTAGTCTTTAAGTGACTTTGTCTGTATTATTCATACCTCCATTTTAGACAATCCAATATATGAAACTATAGACGAAGATCATCATATTAAATAACAGCAGTAGAGTATTCACGCTCATTGTTGTTATTTCTTTATGTTCTCATTCATTCCTCAACCAAGTCTATTGTAGTCACATACCCTGACTACTAAACTTTTTTTAAGCCAGCATATTTCCACTGGTGGTGAAATAATTAATATTCCCAAATTATAATTAAAACAACTGATGTCTTAAAACTAGCTATTATTTGCTTCTTGAATAGATTGTCAAAGTCTCTTCGTCTTAAGGATGTATTGAAGTGAAACTAAAAAAAAACCTAGATTTTGAAATTGATGCATAAAGCTAGAAAATTTTGGGTTAAGAAAAAGCTTAAAATGTTGATGGTTTGGAAGATCCTTTTCCAGATATTTAATTTTTAAAAAATTAGCGGGAAAAGGTTCACTCGATCAGACCATAAATTTTGCATTGGTAGTATTTTGGACTTAAATCGAAGGAAAAGAAATCTAGTCTGCCTTGAATTTTGGTAAATGACCCTTTATCAGATATTGCAGTCATATATGAGTGTTATGGAGCAGAATGTTTTACCCTGTATTGTAGGGGAAAAAACAAAGAATTTGAACATCAGAATCAATTTCCAAAACCTTATCTAAGCACATCCTTAATTGTTTTGTTAGTTCATTGAGCCTAATCAGATAGACTTTTTTCTACATATGTCATACATCAGTTAATCAATTACCTTTCAAACACTTTAAGTGACTTTGTCTGTATTATTCATACCTCCATTTTAGACAATCCCAATTATGAAACTATAGACAAAGATCATTATATTAAATAACAGCAATAGAGTATTCACTCTCATTGGTGTTATTTCTTGAATTGCACTGCATTACAATCGTCTTAATACCCTGTATAAATGATGCTTTTAATAATGAATCAGTAGTGTAGTTTTGCACTGTTATGTTCTCATTCATTCCTCAACCAAGTCTAAAGTAGTCACATACCCCGACTACTAAACTTTTTTTTAAGCCAGCATATTTCCACTGGTGGTGAAATAATTAATAATCCCAAATTATAATTAAAACAATTAATGTATTAAAACTAGCTATAATTTGTTTCTTGAATAGATTGTCCAATTCTCTTTGTCTTAAGGATGTATTGAATGCCCTCTTTTCTGCTGTCTAAATTTGAAAGGCAGAACAAGTAGAGCCATTGCAAGTTTTTTGTCATGGTCTACGGTGATGGATATACAAGTAATTGTCTGAATGGGTCCTACTAGAGAATGTCAGTTAGACATTAACACAAGTGGTTTTTTTTTCTCACCATATATGGTCGTCACAGTTTCTTATATAAATTACTTGCCAGTGGGTTTTTTTCTCACCATATATGTCCTCATGAAATTTTCAAATTATGTTGGATGGTAGCCCATCAATTGTGTTAGATGATCCCATCTGTTGTTTTGAAGAAATGTCAATACAGAAAACAAATGTTTTTAGACGCTTATAAATAATGGAGTCATAGATCTTTCATTGAAACACCTTCTTTCTGGATACACGCATACATTTAGTTCCTTTAAATACACTTTTCTAAATTGTCACCCGTTTAACAACATCTTTTTAAACTTATGTCATCTAAGTGTTTCCTTCTAAAAATGGTAGTCTTTAAGTGACTTTGTCTGTATTATTCATACCTCCATTTTAGACAATCCAATATATGAAACTATAGACGAAGATCATCATATTAAATAACAGCAGTAGAGTATTCACGCTCATTGTTGTTATTTCTTTATGTTCTCATTCATTCCTCAACCAAGTCTATTGTAGTCACATACCCTGACTACTAAACTTTTTTTAAGCCAGCATATTTCCACTGGTGGTGAAATAATTAATAATCCCAAATTATAATTAAAACAACTAATGTCTTAAAACTAGCTATTATTTGCTTCTTGAATAGATTGTCAAAGTCTCTTCGTCTTAAGGATGTATTGAAGTGAAACCTAAAAAAAACCTAGATTTTGAAATTGATGCATAAAGCTAGAAAATTTTGGGTTAAGAAAAAGCTTAAAATGTTGATGGTTGGGGAGATCCTTTTCCAGATATTCAATTTTTAAAAAATTAGCAGGAAAAGGTTCACTCGATCAGACCATAAATTTTGCATTGGTAGTATTTTGGACTTAAATCGAAAGAAAAGAAATCTAGTCTGCCTTGAATTTTGGTAAATGACCCTTTATCAGATATTGCAGTCATATATGAGTGTTATGGAGCAGAATGTTTTACCCTGTATTGTAGGGAAAAAAACAAAGAATTTGAACATCAGAATCAATTTCCAAAACCTTATCTAAGCACATCCTTAATTGTTTTGTTAGTTCATTGAGCCTAATCAGATAGACTTTTTTCTACATATGTCATACATCAGTTAATCTATTACCTTTCAAACACTTTAAGTGACTTTGTCTGTATTATTCATACCTCCATTTTAGACAATCCCAATTATGAAACTATAGACAAAGATCATTATATTAAATAACAGCAATAGAGTATTCACTCTCATTGGTGTTATTTCTTGAATTGCACTGCATTACAATCGTCTTAATACCCTGTATAAATGATGCTTTTAATAATGAATCAGTAGTGTAGTTTTGCACTGTTATGTTCTCATTCATTCCTCAACCAAGTCTAATGTAGTCACATACCCCGACTACTAAACTTTTTTTTAAGCCAGCATATTTCCACTGGTGGTGAAATAATTAATAATCCCAAATTATAATTAAAACAATTAATGTATTAAAACTAGCTATAATTTGTTTCTTGAATAGATTGTCCAATTCTCTTTGTCTTAAGGATGTATTGAATGCCCTCTTTTCTGCTGTCTAAATTTGAAAGGCAGAACAAGTAGAGCCATTGCAAGTTTTTTGTCATGGTCTACGGTGATGGATATACAAGTAATTGTATGAATGGGTCCTACTAGAGAATATCAGTTAGACATTAACACAAGTGGTTTTTTTTTCTCACCATATATGGTCGTCAGTTTCTTATATAAATTACTTGCCAGTGGGTTTTTTTCTCACCATAAATGTCCTCATGAAATTTTCAAATTATGTTGGATGGTAGCCCATCAATTGTGTTAGATGATCCCATCTGTTGTTTTGAAGAAATGTCAATCCAGAAAACAAATGTTTTGAGACGCTTATAAATAATGGAGTCATAGATCTTTCATTGAAACACCTTCTTTCTGGATACACGCATACATTTAGTTCCTTTAAATACACTTTTCTAAAATGTCACCCGTTTAACAACATCTTTTTAAACTTATGTCATCTAAGTGTTTCCTTCTAAAAATGGTAGTCTTTAAGTGACTTTGTCTGTATTATTCATACCTCCATTTTAGATAATCCCAATTATGAAACTATAGACAAAGATCATCATATTAAATAACAGCAATAGAGTATTCACTCTCATTGGTGTTATTTCTTGAATTGCACTGCATTACAATCGTCTTAATACTCTGTATAAATGATGCTTTTAATAATGAATCAGTAGTGTAGTTTTGCACTGTTATGTTCTCATTCATTCCTCAACCAAGTCTATTTTGGTCACATACCATTGATTTTTTTATAAATTGGAAACAAGTAATTTCTTGTTATGTATACATGTATTTTTTATTTATTTTTTTTATCATCAATGAAACTGTTGGAATGTAAAATATATTTCTGTTTGATTTAGGTTTGATAATCTCAAGATGATCTAAGCTTTTTTTCCTACAATGTAGAAAGTAGAATATTGTTTAAAAATAGCTCTTGTCAGAAAATAACCATTCGCCAATTGTCCTTTAAGAAGATATATAAGCATATATGTTCTTTTAGCAATATGAATGATCTGTTTTTTAACAATTGAGCTTTTTTAATGGTCTACTTGGAATTTTAACTTTCATTGCTTCTCTCCCTTTTAATAAAAGGTATATTAAGTCCACGTACTGTTGCTCTCTTTCAAGCTTTTATTGTTCGATAGGTTAATTGACTAATTGTTTTGCTTATCCAATCATACATCAAGTACAGTATGAAATTGTGTACAGTTTTTTGCAGCAATTCATATTTCTGTCTGTTTTATTTCCCATTTTTCTGGTTCAGGACTTATGCCAAACACTGCTCAGGTTTCTGTCACTTTGATGTATGATAGAGAAATGCTTATGTTCTTCTCATATATGTTATGATGGTATGATACTAAACCCCTAACGGGAAGGATTGTGCCTGATGTTCATATGATGAAATCATAATCTTTCAGTCAGTTTAGTTGAAGTCTGGAGCTGGCATGTCAGTTAACTGCTAGTAGTCTGTTGTTACTTATGTATTATTGTCATTTTGTTTATTTTCTTTGGTTACATCTTCTGACATCAGACTCGGATTTCTCTTGAACTGAATTTTAATGTGCGTATTGTTATGCGTTTACTTTACTACATTGGTTAGAGGTATAGGGGGAGGGTTGAGATCTCACAAACATGTTTAACCCCTCCGCATTTTTGCGCCTGTCCCAAGTCAGGAGCCTCTGGCCTTTGTTAGTCTTGTATTATTTTAATTTTAGTTTCTTGTGTACAATTTGGAAATTAGTATGGCGTTCATTATCACTGGACTAGTATATATTTGTTTAGGGGCCAGCTGAAGGAAGCCTCCGGGTGCGGGAATTTCTCGCTACATTGAAGACCTGTTGGTGACCCTCTGCTGTTGTTTTTTATTTGGGCGGGTTGTTGTCTCTTTGACACATTCCCCATTTCCATTCTCAATTTTATTGTCTTTAAGTGACTTTGTCTGTATTATTCATACTTTTATTTTAGACAATCCCATATATGAAACTATAGACAAAGATCATCATATTAAATAACAGCAAATGAGTATTCTCTTGTATTGGTGTTATTTCTTGCGTTGCACTGCATTACGATGATCTTGATACCCTGATTAAATGATGCTTTTAATAATGAATTGCTGTTTCAAAGAGATATAAAATGTTGTACTGTAGTTTTGCACCTTATGTTCTCATTTATTCTTCAACCAAGACTATTGTAGTCACATGCCCCAACAATTAAACTAATTAAACTTAATTCAAACCATTAGATTTTTTTTTCAGAACTTAATTTTGGCAGACTGTATACATCTGCAAATACTTATGTTTTGGCAATGGACAAGGTCAAGTTTTTATCTGACTGTTAACAACATCTTTTTAAACTTATGTTATCGAAGTGCTTCCTTCTAAAAATGCTGGTCTTTAAGTGACTTTGTCTGTATTATTCATACTTTTATTTTAGACAATCCCATATATGAAACTATAGATAAAGATCATCATATAAAATAACAGCAATACAGTATTCTCTTGTATTGGTGTTATTTCTTGCATTGCACTGCGTTACAAAGATCTTGATACCCAGGTTAAATGATGCTTTTAATAATGAATTGCAGTTTCAAGTGTGATATAATATGTTAGTGTAGTTTTGCACCTTATGTTCTCATTCATTCTTCAACCAAGTCTATTGTTGTCACATGCTGCCAACAAATGAACTAATTAAACTTTATTTAAATCGTTAGATTTTTGCAAAACTTTATTTAAACATCTACGCCAAATGTCTAAATATTTGTCTTTGACTAAAAGTTGATTTTTTTTTGGTGCAGACTGAAATATCCTATTTACTTGAAATAGTACTTTGATTATGTCTTTGAAAAACAAAGATAGATATTTGGTGTTATTAGTAACTACAAAAAAAATAATTAATGATTGTTGTACTGCTCCTCAGTGCATCTTAAATGACTTTTAAAGCTGTTGCTGTTATTGTTTATAGATATCATCAGTAATAATGAATATAAGGTTCACTCAATCCAAAACTCTTTATGCAACATATTGTTTTATAATTTGAGGAAGATTTTTTGTATCCACATGTGTTTGAATAACACTTTGTTGGCAGCAGCTAAAGGAACATTGTTTTGCTCTTCTGCTTCACCTATTTTCCTAAGTAAAAGTCATGGAATCCTGTCTCCCAGAAACATTTAAAGGGACACCACTCAATAATTCTACACATTATCAACATAAATTACTGACAACATACTTAATATACATTTGTATTGCTTGTACATCCTGGTTTACATGGAATGCAATAAAAAGAAGTAATAAAGCAATCATAATTTTTCTAAAACCATTTAACTTCAACTTTTGTAAAGTATACTATATATTAGATTTTTTTTATCTACATGTGTTTGAATAACACTTTGTTGGCAGCAGCTAAAGGAACATTTTTTTTCTCTTCTGCTTCACCTGTTCTGAATTTTTCTAGGTAAAAGTCATGGAATCCTTTCTCCCATGAATAGTCATCTGCCAGCTGCAATCTCTCATTAGGCCAATGTTGTCATCATGGTTTGTTGTCAGTACCATTTGCAAGTACAACAGTTATAGTTGGCTGTAACCTATGCCACCTCCCAACCATCTGTTGTCATGGTGTGTAAGCTATCTTACCAGCCAATTAAACTTGATTTGGCCAGTATGCATCTTGCAAGTAGGTGTTTCATCCCCTATTCTACAACTTTCAAGAAATGTGAGCATCACTTCAGGTTTTTTTTAGCTTTTCTGGCTATAAATGTTATCATTCTGTTTTCCTGTTAGTTCTTTTATAAATACAAGCATGTCTTACTATTAGGAGATCTAGGCTAAATTAGGCACTTCTGGTATTATGTAAGCACCACATCAGCACCATTTGAAAGTTTATAGTCCTTCAGCATGTTAAGTTGTTTCCTACCATTTTCCTTCCAATTCATATTATCTTCATCTTGTAATGTTTTGTTTTCGTTTACCCAATCTAGAAATTCAGGTGGATCAATTAAAAATTATGTTTTGTTTTCATTCTGATTAATCTAACAATTTTTGAAGTTTCAATTAAAAAAGTCAATTGTTAGAATAGTCCCTTTAATCAATTAATAGATGGTTTATAATAATCTAATAAATCAGAATAGCCTAGATATAATTTTTCTTCCTTGACTTAAATTCCTTCAACAATTGTGTATTTATGCACCTTCCTATGTTGGTGTAGTGTGTTTCAAATGTTTAAGCCATGCCTGTTAGGTGTTACCAATTCTTTGTATCTTTTCAATGCTGTTTTATAAACCTAATGCTATGTGCGCATTTGCCTCAAGCTTGCATGTATCATGGGCTATGTGTGTTTAGAACCTAAACATGAATTTGCTATATTTATGTTTCATATATAAATTACTTGCCAAAATGAAATACTAAAATAAATTAAGGACTGAATGCATATACATAATATTTATGTTGTATGAATTTCAGGCGCAATAACTAAATAAGTAAACCACCTACCAAAACCGATAACAACAAGAACAAAATAATTATAATAAAGCAAATTGGGTGTGAATGCAGTTAGACTTTAAAACAATTTTAATTGGCTACAATCAACTAAAGATATGTAATTACCAATTCTAAATAAAACAATATTGATTAATAGTTCATTAGTATTTTTAATTTCTTCTCCTTGTTTCACATTTAATTGCTTAATTTCTTCCACCATAGTTGTTGCTTATATTGCGTATGTTTTTATCATAATTGTTGACTAAAAATGCCCTCTGTGGGACCTTCAACTTAAATTATATTTCAATGTATAAAAAATTTACCTATGATAATCTTCTATACAATATATTTTGTTGTCTACATCAATCGTAAACAACACTCCATCAAGCAGCTTTTTTCCCATTTAAGAGGTGAACTCAGACCACCATCAGAATGAAATAAAAAAAAAAAGTAATAGAAGCAATATAAATATTTTAAAAACCATTTAACTTAACTCAAATAATGTATAGTAGACCATATATTAGATTTTTTATCCACACTATGGTAGCAGCAGCTAAAGGATCATAAAATCTGACTCCTCATTCTAGACCTTTCTCTCCATTTTCACTTTTATCCTCCTCATCGGAAATTGTAATTATCAAAATATGTTTTGTCATTTACCATGAAGACCATGGCTTCAATATTTAATTGAAATTATAATTTGCATTTGTTCTAAATTCTCTTGGGTAAAAGTCTTGAAATCCTGTCTCACAAAAGCATTGAAAGGGATACTACTGTATAATTTTACACATGAAATGATTGAACCAGGCAATGACTGAAAATAATATTTTTAGCAGATTTTTTTTATTGCACTTTTTATTTGACAAAGTATTGCAATTTTTAAAAGAGAAAATGAAAAAAAAATCATATTTTTTTGTTGAATTACACTCTTATCAGCGTTTACAATTAACACAATCTGTGATATCAATATATCATGGCACTTTGAAAACAAGTAGTTATTTGTTGATTGACACAGTTGTCTGTTCATCAATACAAATGATGGTTGAAACGAAAAGTCAAATGGTAAATTTATGCAAGAAAAAAAGATAAATAAGAAGACTTCTGGTAGAATGGAGAGTACTTTCTTACATTGATGTCAATGACATGACAGCCTCATCAGACTGATTTTGTAGAGGGAATCCGTTTAAAGTCCCCCTTTACACAAAGAATCTTTCTAACATGAATTCCAGGCAGGTTCAGGGAGGAATTTGATTGTGTGTGTTCAGAGATGATGACTGCAAAAAAGCTGTGTTACAAATATCACAATTATACGTTTTTTTCTCATCACTCATCGTCTATATATAAATTACTTGCCAAAATGAAATACAAAAAATAAATTAAGGACTGAATGCATATACATAATATTTATGTTATATGAATTTAAGGCGCCATAACTAAATAAGTAAGCCACCTACCAAAACCAATAACACCAAGAACAAAATAATAATAATAAAGCAATTTGATTGTAAATGCAGAAAGACTTTAAAATAATTTTAAATGGCTACAATCAACTAAGGATATGTAATTACCAATTCTAAATAAAACAATATACCATTAATATAGAATGAAGTAGAATTAACAGCCCAGTAAAAATTTAAATTCTTCTCATTTTTTCATGTTTGAATGCCCTCTTTTCTGCTGTCTAAATTTGAAAGGCAGAACAAGTAGAGCCATTGCAAGAGTGTACCATTTTTTGTCATGGTCTACGGTGATGGATATACAAGTAATTGTCTGAATGGGTCCTACTAGAGAATGTCAGTTAGACATTAACACAAATGGTTTTTTTCTCACCATATATGGTCGTCACAGTTTCTTATATAAATTACTTGCCAGTGGGTTTTTTTCTCACCATATATGTCCTCATGAAATTTTCAAATTGTGTTAGATGATCCCGTCTGTTGTTTTGAAGAAATGTCAATCCAGAAAACAGATGTTTTGAGACGCTTATAAATAATGGAGTCATAGATCTTTCATTGAAACACCTTCTTTCTGGATACACGCATACATTTAGTTCCTTTAAATACACTTTTCTAAAATGTCACACGTTCAAAACAGTAATTAAATCTTTGACAATTGTTTTAATTGGTATAGATACTGAATTTGTTATTGGTAAATTTAAACCATACTAAATATTACATTTATATGTACCTTCACAGTACTCCATCTGTAAATACCTATATTTTGGCATTGGACAATTAGGTAAAGTTTTTCTCTGACTGTTAACAACATCTTTTTAAACTTATGTCATCTAAGTGTTTCCTTCTAAAAATGGTAGTCTTTAAGTGACTTTGTCTGTATTATTCATACCTCCATTTTAGACAATCCAATATATGAAACTATAGACAAAGATCATCATATTAAATAACAGCAATAGAGTATTCACGCTCATTGTTGTTATTTCTTGAATTGCACTGCATGACGATCGTCTTGATACCCTGGTTAAATGATGCTTTTGATAATGAATTGCTGTTTCAAGTGTGATATCATATGTTCAGTAGTGTAGTTTTGCACCGTTATGTTCTCATTCATTCCTCAACCAAGTCTATTGTAGTCACATACCCTGACTACTAAACTTTTTTTAAGCCAGAATATTTCCACTGGTGGTGAAATAATTAATATTCCCAAATTATAATTAAAACTAGCTATTATTTGCTTCTTGAATAAATTGTCAAAGTCTCTTTGTCTTTAAGGATGTATTGAAGTGAAACTAAAAAAAAACCTAGATTTTGAAATTGATGCATAAAGCTAGAAAATTTTGGGTTAAGAAAAAGCTTAAAATATTGATGTTTGGGGAGCTCCTTTTCCAGATATTTAATTTTTAAAAAATTAGCGGGAAAAGGTTCACTCGATCAGACCATCAATTTTGCATTGGTAGTATTTTGGTCTTAAATCGAAAGAAAAGAAATCTAGTCTGCCTTGAATTTTGGTAAATGACCCTTTATCAGATATTGCAGTCATATATGAGTGTTATGGAGCAGAATATTTTACCCTGTATTGAAGGGGAAAAAACAAGGAATTTGAACATCAGAATCAATTTCCAAAACCTGATCTAAGCACATCCTTAATTGTTTTGTTAGTTCATTGAGCCTAATCAGATAGACTTTTTTTCTACATATGTCATACATCAGTTAATCAATTACCTTTCAAACACTTTAAGTGTTTTTTTTTCTCACCACATATGGTCGTCACAGTTTCTTATATAAATTACTTGCCAGTGGGTTTTTTTCTCACCATATATGTCCTCATGAAATTTTCAAATTATTTTGGATGGTAGCCCATCAATTGTGTTACATGATCCCGTCTGTTGTTTTGAAGAAATGTCAATCCAGAAAACAAATGTTATGAGACGCTTATAAATAATGGAGTCATTATCTTTCATTGAAACACTTTCTTTCTGGATACACGCATACATTTAGTTCCTTTAAATACACTTTTCTAAAATGTCACCCGTTCAACAACATCTTTTCAAACTTATGTCATCTAAGTGTTTCCTTCTAAAAATGGTAGTCTTTAAGTGACTTTGTCTGTATTATTCATACCTCCATTTTAGACAATCCCAATTATGAAACTATAGACAAAGATCATCATATTAAATAACAGCAATAGAGTATTCACTCTCATTGGTGTTATTTCTTGAATTGCACTGCATTACAATCGTCTTAATACCCTGTATAAATGATGCTTTTAATAATGAATCAGTAGTGTAGTTTTGCACTGTTATGTTCTCATTCATTCCTCAACCAAGTCTATTGTAGTCACATACCCCTACTACTAAACTTTTTTTTAAGCCAGAATATTTCCACTCGTGGGGAAATAATTAATAATCCCAAATTATAGTTTAAACAATTAATGTATTAAAACTAGCTATAATTTGTGCTTCTTGAATAGATTGTCAAAGTCTCTTTGTCTTAAGGATGTATTGAAGTGAAACTAAAAAAAAACCTAGATTTTGAAAATGATGCATAAAGCTAGAAAATTTTGGGTTAAGAAAAAGCTTAAAATGTTGATGGTTGGGGAGCTCCTTTTCCAGATATTTAATTTTTAAAAAATTAGCGGGAAAAGGTTCACTCGATCAGACCATAAATTTTGCATTGGTAGTATTTTGGTCTTAAATCGAAAGAAAAGAAATCTAGTCTGCCTTGAATTTTGGTAAATGACCCTTTATCAGATATTGCAGTCATATATGAGTGTTATGGAGCAGAATATTTTACCCTGTATTGAAGGGGAAAAAACAAGGAATTTGAACATCAGAATCAATTTCCAAAACCTTATCTAAGCACATCCTTAATTGTTTTGTTAGTTCATTGAGCCTAATCATATGACTTTTTTTATACATATGTCATACATCAGTTAATCAATTACCTTTCAAACACTTTAAGTGACTTTGTCTGTATTATTCATACCTCCATTTTAGACAATCCCAATTATGAAACTATAGACAAAGATCATCATATTAAATAACAGCAATAGAGTATTCACTCTCATTGGTGTTATTTCTTGAATTACACTGCATTACAATCGTCTTGATACCCTGTATAAATGTTTTTTTAATAATGAATCAGTAGTGTAGTTTTGCACTGTTATGTTCTCATTCATTCCTCAACCAAGTCTATTGTAGTCACATACCCTGACTACTAAAGTTTTTTTAAGCCAGCATATTTCCACTGGTGGTGAAATAATTAATAATCCCAAATTATAATTAAAACAATTAATGTATTAAAACTAGCTATAATTTGTTTCTTGAATAGATTGTCCAAGTCTCTTTGTCTTAAGGATGTATTGAATGCCCTCGTTTCTGCTGTCTAAATTTGAAAGGCAGAACAAGTAGAGCCATTGCAAGTTTTTTGTCATGGTCTACGGTGATGGATATACAAGTAATTGTCTGAATGGGTCCTACTAGAGAATGTCAGTTAGACATTAACACAAGTGTTTTTTTTTCTCACCATATATGGTCGTCACAGTTTCTTATATAAATTACTTGCCAGTGGGTTTTTTTCTCACCATATATGTCCTCATGAAATTTTCATATTATGTTGGATGGTAGCCCATCAATTGTGTTAGATGATCCCGTCTGTTGTTTGAAGAAATATCAATCCAGAAAACAAATGTTTTGAGACGCTTATAAATAATGGAGTCATACATCTTTCATTGAATCACCTTCTTTCTGGATACACGCATACATTTAGTTCCTTTAAATACACTTTTCTAAAATGTCACCCGTTCAACAACATCTTTTTAAACTTATGTCATCTAAGTGTTTCCTTCTAAAAATGGTAGTCTTTAAGTGACTTTGTCTGTATTATTCATGCCTCCATTTTAGACAATCCCAATTATGAAACTATAGACAAAGATCATCATATTAAATAACAGCAATAGAGTATTCACTCTCATTGGTGTTATTTCTTGAATTGCACTGCATTACAATCGTCTTAATACCCTGTATAAATGATGCTTTTAATAATGAATCAGTAGTGTAGTTTTGCACTGTTATGTTCTCATTCATTCCTCAACCAAGTCTATTGTAGTCACATACCCCGACTACTAAACTTTTTTTTAAGCCAGAATATTTCCACTGGTGGGGAAATAATTAATAATCCCAAATTATAGTTTAAACAATTAATGTATTAAAACTAGCTATAATTTGTGCTTCTTGAATAGATTGTCAAAGTCTCTTTGTCTTAAGGATGTATTGAAGTGAAACTAAAAAAAAAACTAGATTTTGAAAATGATGCATAAAGCTAGAAAATTTTGGGTTAAGAAAAAGCTTAAAATGTTGATGGTTGGGGAGCTCCTTTTCCAGATATTTAATTTTTAAAAAATTAGCGGGAAAAGGTTCACTCGATCAGACCATAAATTTTGCATTGGTAGTATTTTGGTCTTAAATCGAAAGAAAAGAAATCTAGTCTGCCTTGAATTTTGGTAAATGACCCTTTATCAGATATTGCAGTTATATATGAGTGTTATGGAGCAGAATATTTTACCCTGTATTGAAGGGGAAAAAACAAGGAATTTGAACATCAGAATCAATTTCCAAAACCTTATCTAAGCACATCCTTAATTGTTTTGTTAGTTCATTGAGCCTAATCAGATAGACTTTTTTTTCTACATATGTCATACATCAGTTAATCAATTACCTTTCAAACACTTTAAGTGACTTTGTCTGTATTATTCATACCTCCATTTTAGACAATCCCAATTATGAAACTATAGACAAAGATCATCATATTAAATAACAGCAATAAAGTATTCACTCTCATTGGTGTTATTTCTTGAAATGCACTGCATTACAATCGTCTTAATACCCTGTATAAATGATGCTTTTAATAATGAATCAGTAGTGTAGTTTTGCACTGTTATGTTCTCATTCATTCCTCAACCAAGTCTATTGTAGTCACATACCCTGACTACTAAACTTTTTTTTAAGCCAGCATATTTCCACTGGTGGTGAAATAATTAATAATCCCAAATTATAATTAAAACAATTAATGTATTAAAACTAGCTATAATTTGTTTCTTGAATAGATTGTCCAAGTCTCTTTGTCTTAAGGATGTATTGAATGCCCTCTTTTCTGCTATCTAAATTTGAAAGGCAGAACAAGTAGAGCCATTGCAAGTTTTTTGTCATGGTTTACGGTGATGGATATACAAGTAATTGTCTGAATGGGTCCTACTAGAGAATGTCAGTTAGACATTAACACAAGTGTGTTTTTTTCTCACCACATATGGTCGTCACAGTTTCTTATATAAATTACTTGCCAGTGGGTTTTTTTCTCACCATATATGTCCTCATGAAATTTTCAAATTATTTTGGATGGTAGCCCATCAATTGTGTTACATGATCCCGTCTGTTGTTTTGAAGAAATGTCAATCCAGAAAACAAATGTTATGAGACGCTTATAAATAATGGAGTCATTATCTTTCATTGAAACACCTTCTTTCTGGATACACGCATACATTTAGTTCCTTTAAATACACTTTTCTAAAATGTCACCCGTTCAACAACATCTTTTCAAACTTATGTCATCTAAGTGTTTCCTTCTAAAAATGGTAGTCTTTAAGTGACTTTGTCTGTATTATTCATACCTCCATTTTAGACAATCCCAATTATGAAACTATAGACAAAGATCATCATATTAAATAACAGCAATAGAGTATTCACTCTCATTGGTGTTATTTCTTGAATTGCACTGCATTACAATCGTCTTAATACCCTGTATAAATGATGCTTTTAATAATGAATCAGTAGTGTAGTTTTGCACTGTTATGTTCTCATTCATTCCTCAACCAAGTCTATTGTAGTCACATACCCCTACTACTAAACTTTTTTTTAAGCCAGAATATTTCCACTGGTGGGGAAATAATTAATAATCCCAAATTATAGTTTAAACAATTAATGTATTAAAACTAGCTATTATTTGTGCTTCTTGAATAGATTGTCAAAGTCTCTTTGTCTTAAGGATGTATTGAAGTGAAACTAAAAAAAAACCTAGATTTTGAAAATGATGCATAAAGCTAGAAAATTTTGGGTTTAGAAAAAACTTAAAATGTTGATGGTTGGGGAGCTCCTTTTCCAGATATTTAATTTTTAAAAAATTAGCGGGAAAAGGTTCACTCGATCAGACCATAAATTTTGCATTGGTAGTATTTTGGTCTTAAATCGAAAGAAAAGAAATCTAGTCTGCCTTGAATTTTGGTAAATGACCCTTTATCAGATATTGCAGTCATATATGAGTGTTATGGAGCAGAATATTTTACCCTGTATTGAAGGGAAAAAAACAAGAAATTTGAACATCAGAATCAATTTCCAAAACCTTATCTAAGCACATCCTTAATTGTTTTGTTAGTTCATTGAGCCTAATCAGATAGACTTTTTTTCTACATATGTCATACATCAGTTAATCAATTACCTTTCAAACACTTTAAGTGACTTTGTCTGTATTATTCATACCTCCATTTTAGACAATCCCAATTATGAAACTATAGACAAAGATCATCATATTAAATAACAGCAATAGAGTATTCACTCTCATTGGTGTTATTTCTTGAATTGCACTGCATTACAATCGTCTTAATACCCTGTATAAATGATGCTTTTAATAATGAATCAGTAATGTAGTTTTGCACTGTTATGTTCTCATTCATTCCTCAACCAAGTCTATTGCAGTCACATACGCCGACTACTAAACTTTTTTTTAAGCCAGCATATTTCCACTGGTGGTGAAATAATTAATAATCCCAAATTATAATTAAAACAATTAATGTATTAAAACTAGCTATAATTTGTTTCTTGATAAGATTGTCCAAGTCTCTTTGTCTTAAGGATGTATTGAATGCCCTCTTTTCTGCTGTCTAAATTTGAAAGGCAGAACAAGTAGAGCCATTGCAAGTTTTTTGTCATGGTCTACGGTGATGGATATACAAGTAATTGTCTGAATGGGCCCTACTAGAGAATGTGTTTTGTTTTCTCACCATATATGGTCGTCACAGTTTCTTATATAAATTACTTGCCAGTGGTTTTTTTTCTCACCATATATGTCCTCATGAAATTTTCAAATTATGTTGGATGGTAGCCCATCAATTGTGTTAGATGATCCCGTCTGTTGTTTTGAAGAAATATCAATCCAGAAAACAAATGTTTTGAGACGCTTATAAATAATGGAGTCATACATCTTTCATTGAATCACCTTCTTTCTGGATACACGCATACATTTAGTTCCTTTAAATACACTTTTCTAAAATGTCACCCGTTCAACAACATCTTTTTAAACTTATGTCATCTAAGTGTTTCCTTCTAAAAATGGTAGTCTTTAAGTGACTTTGTCTGTATTATTCATACCTCCATTTTAGACAATCCCAATTATGAAACTATAGACAAAGATCATCATATTAAATAACAGCAATAGAGTATTCACTCTCATTGGTGTTATTTCTTGAATTGCACTGCATTACAATCGTCTTAATACCCTGTATAAATGATGCTTTTAATAATGAATCAGTAGTGTAGTTTTGCACTGTTATGTTCTCATTCATTCCTCAACCAAGTCTATTGCAGTCACATACGCCGACTACTAAACTTTTTTTTAAGCCAGAATATTTCCACTGGTGGTGAAATAATTAATAATCCCAAATTATAATTAAAACAATTAATGTATTAAAACTAGCTATAATTTGTTTCTTGATAAGATTGTCCAAGTCTCTTTGTCTTAAGGATGTATTGAATGCCCTCTTTTCTGCTGTCTAAATTTGAAAGGCAGAACAAGTAGAGCCATTGCAAGTTTTTTGTCATGGTCTACGGTGATGGATATACAAGTAATTGTCTGAATGGGCCCTACTAGAGAATGTGTTTTGTTTTCTCACCATATATGGTCGTCACAGTTTCTTATATAAATTACTTGCCAGTGGTTTTTTTTCTCACCATATATGTCCTCATGAAATTTTCAAATTATGTTGGATGGTAGCCCATCAATTGTGTTAGATGATCCCGTCTGTTGTTTTGAAGAAATATCAATCCAGAAAACAAATGTTTTGAGACGCTTATAAATAATGGAGTCATACATCTTTCATTGAATCACCTTCTTTCTGGATACACGCATACATTTAGTTCCTTTAAATACACTTTTCTAAAATGTCACCCGTTCAACAACATCTTTTTAAACTTATGTCATCTAAGTGTTTCCTTCTAAAAATGGTAGTCTTTAAGTGACTTTGTCTGTATTATTCATACCTCCATTTTAGACAATCCCAATTATGAAACTATAGACAAAGATCATCATATTAAATAACAGCAATAGAGTATTCACTCTCATTGGTGTTATTTCTTGAATTGCACTGCATTACAATCGTCTTAATACCCTGTATAAATGATGCTTTTAATAATGAATCAGTAGTGTAGTTTTGCACTGTTATGTTCTCATTCATTCCTCAACCAAGTCTATTGTAGTCACATACCCTGACTACTAAACTTTTTTTTAAGCCAGCATATTTCCACTGGTGGTGAAATAATTAATAATCCCAAATTATAATTAAAACAATTAATGTATTAAAACTAGCTATAATTTGTTTCTTGAATAGATTGTCCAAGTCTCTTTGTCTTAAGGATGTATTGAAGTGAAACTAAAAAAAAACCTAGATTTTGAAAATGATGCATAAAGCTAGAAAATTTTGGGTTAAGAAAAAGCATTAAATGTTGATGGTTGGGGAGCTCCTTTTCCAGATATTTAATTTTTAAAAAATTAGCGGGAAAAGGTTCACTTGATCAGACCATAAATTTTGCATTGGTAGTATTTTGGTCTTAAATCGAAAGAAAAGAAATCTAGTCTGCCTTGAATTTTGGTAAATTACCCTTTATCAGATATTGCAGTCATATATGAGTGTTATGGAGCAGAATATTTTACCCTGTATTGAAGGGGAAAAAACAAGGAATTTGAACATCAGAATCAATTTCCAAAACCTTATCTAAGCACATCCTTAATTGTTTTGTTAGTTCATTGAGCCTAATCAGATAGACTTTTTTTCTACATATGTCATACATCAGTTAATCAATTACCTTTCAAACACTTTAAGTGACTTTGTCTGTATTATTCATACCTCCATTTTAGACAATCCCAATTATGAAACTATAGACAAAGATCATCATATTAAATAACAGCAATAGAGTATTCACTCTCATTGGTGTTATTTCTTGAATTACACTGCATTACAATCGTCTTAATACCCTGTATAAATGATGCTTTTAATAATGAATCAGTAGTGTAGTTTTGCACTGTTATGTTCTCATTCATTCCTCAACCAAGTCTATTGTAGTCACATACCCTGACTACTAAACTTTTTTTAAGCCAGCATATTTCCACTGGTGGTGAAATAATTAATAATCCCAAATTATAATTAAAACAATTAATGTATTAAAACTAGCTATAATTTGTTTCTTGAATAGATTGTCCAAGTCTCTTTGTCTTAAGGATGTATTGAATGCCCTCTTTTCTGCTGTCTAAATTTGAAAGGCAGAACAAGTAGAGCCATTGCAAGTTTTTTGTCATGGTCTACGGTGATGGATATACAAGTAATTGTCTGAATGGGTCCTACTAGAGAATGTCAGTTAGACATTAACACAAGTGTTTTTTTTTTTCTTACCATATATGGTCGTCACAGTTTCTTATATAAATTACTTGCCAGTGGGTTTTTTTCTCACCATATATGTCCTCATGAAATTTTCAAATTATGTTGGATGGTAGCCCATCAATTGTGTTAGATGATCCCGTCTGTTGTTTTGAAGAAATATCAATCCAGAAAACAAATGTTTTGAGACGCTTATAAATAATGGAGTCATACATCTTTCATTGAATCACCTTCTTTCTGGATACACGCATACATTTAGTTCCTTTAAATACACTTTTCTAAAATGTCACCCGTTCAATAACATCTTTTTAAACTTATGTCATCTAAGTGTTTCCTTCTAAAAATTGTAGTCTTTAAGTGACTTTGTCTGTATTATTCATACCTCCATTTTAGACAATCCCATATATGAAACTATAGACAAAGATCATCATATTAGATAACAGCAATAGAGTATTCACTCTCATTGGTGTTATTTCTTGAATTGCACTGCATTACAATCATCTTAATACCCTGTATAAATGATGCTTTTAATAATGAATCAGTAGTGTAGTTTTGCACTGTTATGTTCTCAATCATTCCTCAACCAAGTCTATTGTAGTCACATACCTTGACTACTAAACTTTTTTTTAAGCCAGCATATTTCCACTGGTGGTGAAATAATTAATAATCCCAAATTATAATTAAAACAATTAATGTATTAAAACTAGCTATAATTTGTTTCTTGAATAGATTGTCCAAGTCTCTTTGTCTTAAGGATGTATTGAATGCCCTCTTTTCTGTTGTTTAAATTTGAAAGGCAGAACAAGTAGAGCCATTGCAAGTTTTTTGTCATGGTCTACGGTGATGGATATACAAGTAATTGTCTGAATGGGTCCTACTAGAGAATGTCAGTTAGACATTAACACAAGTGTTTTTTTTTCTCACCATATATGGTCGTCACAGTTTCTTATATAAATTACTTGCCAGTGGGTTTTTTTCTCACCATATATGTCCTCATGAAATTTTCAAATTATGTTGGATGGTAGCCCATCAATTGTGTTAGATGATCCCGTCTGTTGTTTTGAAGAAATGTCAATCCAGAAAACAAATGTTTTGAGACGCTTATAAATAATGGAGTCATACATCTTTCATTGAATCACCTTCTTTCTGGATACACGCATACATTTAGTTCCTTTAAATACACTTTTCTAAAATGTCACCTGTTCAACAACATCTTTTTAAACTTATGTCATCTAAGTGTTTCCTTCTAAAAATTGTAGTCTTTAAGTGACTTTGTCTGTATTATTCATACCTCCATTTTAGACAATCCCATATATGAAACTATAGACAAAGATCATCATATTAGATAACAGCAATAGAGTATTCACTCTCATTGGTGTTATTTCTTGAATTGCACTGCATTACAATCATCTTAATACCCTGTATAAATGATGCTTTTAATAATGAATCAGTAGTGTAGTTTTGCACTGTTATGTTCTCAATCATTCCTCAACCAAGTCTATTGTAGTCACATACCTTGACTACTAAACTTTTTTTTAAGCCAGCATATTTCCACTGGTGGTGAAATAATTAATAATCCCAAATTATAATTAAAACAATTAATGTATTAAAACTAGCTATAATTTGTTTCTTGAATAGATTGTCCAAGTCTCTTTGTCTTAAGGATGTATTGAATGCCCTCTTTTCTGTTGTTTAAATTTGAAAGGCAGAACAAGTAGAGCCATTGCAAGTTTTTTGTCATGGTCTACGGTGATGGATATACAAGTAATTGTCTGAATGGGTCCTACTAGAGAATGTCAGTTAGACATTAACACAAGTGTTTTTTTTTCTCACCATATATGGTCGTCACAGTTTCTTATATAAATTACTTGCCAGTGGGTTTTTTTCTCACCATATATGTCCTCATGAAATTTTCAAATTATGTTGGATGGTAGCCCATCAATTGTGTTAGATGATCCCGTCTGTTGTTTTGAAGAAATGTCAATCCAGAAAACAAATGTTTTGAGACGCTTATAAATAATGGAGTCATACATCTTTCATTGAATCACCTTCTTTCTGGATACACGCATACATTTAGTTCCTTTAAATACACTTTTCTAAAATGTCACCTGTTCAACAACATCTTTTTAAACTTATGTCATCTAAGTGTTTCCTTCTAAAAATTGTAGTCTTTAAGTGACTTTGTCTGTATTATTCATACCTCCATTTTAGACAATCCCATATATGAAACTATAGACAAAGATCATCATATTAGATAACAGCAATAGAGTATTCACTCTCATTGGTGTTATTTCTTGAATTGCACTGCATTACAATCATCTTAATACCCTTTATAAATGATGCTTTTAATAATGAATCAGTAATGTAGTTTTGCACTGTTATGTTCTCATTCATTCCTCAACCAAGTCTATTGTAGTCACATACCCCGACTACTAAACTTTTTTGTAAGCCAGAATATTTCCACTGGTGGGGAAAGAATTAATAATCCCAAATTATAGTTTAAACAATTAATATATTAAAACTAGCTATAATTTGTGCTTCTTGAATAGATTGTCAAAGTCTCTTTGTCTTAAGGATGTATTGAAGTGAAACTAAAAAAAAACCTAGATTTTGAAAATGATGCATAAAGCTAGAAAATTTTGGGTTAAGAAAAAACTTAAAATGTTGATGGTTGAAGAGCTCCTTTTCCAGATATTTAATTTTTTAGAAATTAGCAGGAAAAGGTTCACTTGATCAGACCATAAATTTTGCATGGGTAGTATTTGGGTCTTAAATTGAAAGAAAAGACATCTAGTTTGCCCTAAATTTTGGTAAATGACCCTTTATCAGATATTGCAGTCATATATGGGTTTTATGGAGCAGAATATTTTACCCTGTAGTGTAGGGGAAAAAACAAGGAGTTTGAACATCAGAATCAATTTCCAAAACCTTACCTAAGCACATCCTTAATTTTTTTGTTAGTTCATTGAGCCTAATTAGATAGACTTTTTTCTACATATGTCATACATCAGTAAATCAATTACCTTTCAAACACCAGTATGTAATTGACCATGCAATGTGCACGTTTAATTTTAACATTAGTATCAACATTCAGGTCATGATCTATTGAAGATTAGTAGTTACAGATAAGTTATAACAGTATTTATGATAAGGGAAAGATACAAGACCACTGTCTAAGATGCTCACCTAATGGACAATTACAGTCATATTTTTAGAAATTAAAAAAAACAAAAAAACAAAAAAAAACACACACTATGCTGATATATTTAACATTAGAACTATTTGCTACAGCTTTTATTATGAAAGTGTCACTTATAACATTTGTCTTAATTATTTAACGGTATAAGTTAAAAGCTAAATAAAAAGTAATTATTCAACAAAAGAAAATATATTATCTCTTGTAGATTTTCACAAACTGGCAATTACAGTCATATTATTAGAAAATAGGGAAAAAAAAGGTTTATTTGGAATGCAATATAAAAAAAGTAATAGAAGCAATCAAAATATTTCTAAAACCATTTAACTCCACTTATGTGTAGTATACCATATATTAGAATTTTTATCCACACTTTGTTGGAAGTAGCTAAAGGATCATAAAATCTGACTCCTCATTCTAGACCTTTCTCTCCATTTTCACTTTTATCCTCCTTGTTTGAAAATGTGGTAATTATCAAAATCTGTTTTGTCATTTACCATGTAGACCATGGCTTCAATGTTCAATTGAAATTATAATTTGCATTTAAATGATCATTTATTCTGAGGCAATCAAATCCTTCCAAGAGTTTCTTGAATGCTCATCTGATTCACTTGTTCTGAATTCTCTCGGAATCCTGTCTCCCAAAAACATTGAAAGGGATACTACTCTATAATTTCACACATGAAATGATTGAACCAGGCAATGATTGAAAATAATATTTTTTAGCAGAATTTTTTATTGCACTTTTTATTTGGCATATAAGGAAAGTGAAAAAAAAATATCATATCTTTTTTGTTGAATTACACTCTTATGAGCGTTTACAATTAACACAATCTGTGATATCAATATATCATGGCACTTTGAAATCAAGTAGTCATTTGTTGATTGACGCAGTTATCTGTTCATCAATACAAATGGTGGTTGAAACGAAAAGATAAATAAAAAGACTTCTGGTAGAAGGGAGAGTACTTTCTTACATTGATGTCAATGACACGACAGCCTCATCAGACTGATTTTGTAGAGGGAATCCGTTTAAAGTCCCACTTTACTCAAAGAATCTTTCATACATGGATTCCAGGCAGGTTCAGGGGGGAATTTGCTTGTGTGTGTACAGAGATGATGTCTTCAAAATAGCTGTGTTACAAATATCACAATTATACGTTTTTTCTTAAGAATGTGTCCTCTGGTGGATTTTCAGGAATGATGTATTTTGAATAACATATAAATCACATGCCTATCTATGATGTTTCTTCATCTTACAATTTAAGCTTTCTTCATTCTAGAATTAACTTTGCCTGCATGGTGATAAGCCATGCGTGAAACCTACTATCTGCAGGATGGAATTTTGCTGTCTGGGTTTTCCTTCCCATAGATGATTGCATACCATGACTGACGAGCTCAATCTTCTCGTATTTTCTTTCTAGGCTTGTTCCCAAAGCTCTTGATTTAATCCCAGATCTAACCACAAGGCACTGGTACTATTTACCATAGATTTTTAGAATAAGAATACCATGCAAAAAAATACATAAAAGATTATTGGAACAATGTTGTTCAATACTTTGGCTCAATATAACAGCAAAAATTGTATTAAAGTCAGACAAGTTTATACTTATTTATCAATCTGTGGTACAAGTGTATAAAATATAAAAAAAAATCATTTGAAAGCATCTACACACAACTGATAATCTCAAAAGTGTGGCAAGTCCTTAATTTTATATTCAGTTAATTGACAAATGAAATGTAAACTATTTGCTTATCCTGCATAATATATAACAAGCACAGATCATTTCTTGGCCTTCAAAAGAAAAACAATTACTATCGTAAATAATATATACCATTTTATTTATGTAAATTATAAGATTTCATCCCATCTACATGAACTTTATTTGTTCCTGTTACATTGCCATCATAGGGGGAACATTCTTTAAACATTTGTACTGCTGGTCCATCCTGGCTTACTTGGAATGCAATAAAAAAAAAAGTAATAAAGCAATCGTCATATTTCTAAAACCATTTACAGTGACTTGACTGTAAGTGTTGCTATCCACCAATTGCAATTCATTCAAAATTTTGACCAAATTGCAATTTGTTTTATTAAACCAAATTGTTCAACTGGTCAGAAATTTGAACCAACTGCTGTAGAAAACCACAGTAAAGACTGAAAGTGCAAGGTGATAAAATAAAACATACTTACAATCCTATAAGACTTTAACTCCACTTTATTGATGGTATTTTTAAATCAGTCTATCAATCTGTATAGTTATATTATAGCCATTACCATACTAAAGGTGAACTGTTTTATTTTTAATTGCTATAAAAATGTCCAAACTAAGCTTTTATATAGTTTTTCTTTCGAAAAGAATTCTATATTCATAAGAATCACACATTATGTGAATAAAAACATTTCATATTCAGTAAAACTATGTTCCTCGTTTACTGTATCCTGTGATTTTTTCTTGTTAACTACACCTTTTACTTCACCATTTAATTCATGCTGTTCAGCAGTTGTTTACCAAATAAATCAAAAATACAATAATACCTGACTATTTTCATTGACTTCTGTATTTTCTACTGTTAATTCTTCTGTTTCAACATTATCTTCTACATCCAGGTGTACACTATTCAAAAATGCCTTTTCTTCTGATGTCAAATTGCATATTGGTACCTAATATTGAAAGATTTATAGGATAATTATTAAGTAATATGGTTTTAAACATGTATGAAATATTTGTAACTGAACTTTTTTATTTCATTGATACAACTTCAGCGAACTCATTGTGTAAATTGTTTAAATTTTAAAACATAAAATTGTTTAAGCCTTTTGGATGTTATATATTATTCCTTATTAGCACACTTATAAATATGTATAAAATACTTGCTACTGGACGTTTTTATACCAATATATAATACATGTACGTCAACGTATTGAAAGTGAAAATTGTTTAAATATAAAATGTTAAAGCATTTTCAATTAAAAATATTTTTCGAAAATAATACTGTTATTAACTTGCATGAAATATTGGCCACTGTACATGTAAAAACCACCATATATATCAAATGTTGTATAAAATTCATATAAAAATGCTTAAAACCTAAAATAATCTAAAAAAATATATAATATTAATATTTTACCTGATCTTCTAACGCAACACAGAAATTTGGTCTTTTATAAAATCTCTGATATGGTGTCAAAGGTTTGGTAGATTTATTAACTCTGCTGTTGTACTTATAGTAAAATTCGTCTAACATACTGGGCCAGTCCCGACTATCAACAAAAGCTGTTCTGAAGTAGGCGACAACTGTTCTGTTAAACCTTTCAACTCGACCTTTAAATAAAAGCATACTTATATCTTAATGTGTTAGTAATAATTGAAAACCGCATCAAAAACATTATCTTATTTGAAATCTATTTTAATTTATAAATTTGTGTGACTTTGTTTTGTCTTATGTTCATTTACCACAAATAGCTTTTTTAATATAAAAAGACAATAATGTTATTGGTAAATGAATGTATTTGATATCAAGTGATATATAAATATTATTTTGAGTTTATATTAAACTATTTTAAACTAATTTATCTATTTAAAATGACTTAAATTAATCTTTTTATTTTAAAATTACCCATCTATCACTATTTATTCAGCAAACATTATGAATGCCTCTTAAAAATTAATAATAAATGCAGAACATTACCTTGTGATTGGGGATGGTAAGGCCTTCCGTTAATTTTTCTTGTTTTAAATTCTGCCATAACTTCTGTTAAGTCTTCATTATTAAACTCCTTTCCATTGTCAGTTTGTAAAATTCTAGGTGGTCCAAAAATGTATATAAAGCGTAAAATCACTGTAGCCACTTCTTTTGCTGTTTTGTGCTTAATGCACCCACCAAATGCAAATCTGCTGTAGCAATCTACAATATTGCATATGTAGTTGTAACCATGTGACGGAGGCATCTTCTTGAGGTCCATTTGCCATCTACTGTTGGGATAGGTTGCTGGAATTGGCCTTCTTGTTCTTTGAGTTTTAGGTAAATCAACTGCCGAAAGACACTGTTGGCATTTAATGTTCAGCTTAAACAGTAAACGAATGTTTTCCCGAACTACTGGGAAAAAAGACTTCCTCAGAGTTTCGTACACCGTATCACTTTTTCTATGATCAGTTTTGTGATTTTTTTGTATTTCTTCCAAAAGTTCACCTTTTGACAAGACCTTTCTGTGGAATTCAGTAACAGTCGTGCTCCTGTAAAATATACTGTCCAAGTCTTTGTCGTATAAAAAATTTGACACATATTTTCTTATACTAGTTTCTCCCATCTGAAGACCTAGGGCATCCTTTATTCTTTTTGCTCCCCATGATTTGTTGGTATATTTTGCCTTGCATATTGAAAAAACCTCATCCTGCACTGCCCAAAACTGTTCCGGACTTGGATCGTTTGTAACCTTTTTTTTACGTTCGTTTGTTATAATAAAGCCTTCGTCAACAAAATCTTCTTTTCCTTCCTGCAATTCCATACCGTTTTCTTTAAGAAACGTTGTATTTCAAAACGTCATAATATTTAACGTCATGGTAACTTGTTTTAAAACGCGCGAATATATAAGTTACATTAACGCAAACTTTTGTATTATTTTAGGAATAGCTATATTTTAGCATTTACAATTATCTACGAAAATTTTAATGCACTTTTGCTTTCTAAATTTTATTTATCATGCTTCTTATTATAATAACATATAATGTTCCAACATGACCATCGCACTTCAGCGAATGAACCATCGCACTTCAGCGTGGACCATCGCACTTCAGCGTCCCATCGCACCTCCGAGTTCTATATATATATAAACCATCGCACTTCGGCGTGAACCATCGCACTTCAGCGTGACCATCGCACTTCCGCGTCCCCATCGCACCTCCGAGTCCTATAAAATAATATAAAAAAGAAGATGTGATATGATTGCCAATGGGACAACTGTCCACAAGAGACCAAAATGACACAGAAATTAACATTTGTAGTTCACCGTACGGCCTTCAACAATAAGCAAAGCCAATATCGCATAGTCAGCCATAAAAGATATCTCATTTGGCACTCATACCTCATCTTCTTATTTTATATACAAAGCACGTTTTTGAACAAAAATAAAAGGTAATATGGCACCAAATGTGATCCAGAGGCTTGGAGATATTTCACATACATCAACATGACAGCAGCCGAACGATAAAAAACTTCTAAGGTATATTTTGTGATAAAATTAGCAACTATCGGACTTTATCGATGGATGAAGCTATATAAAAATGTATTAAGCTATATACCGTACCCGCTCAGTGGCGGATCCAGCAAGCTATAAAGAAACCCAACATTTCTAGTCAAAAACCATTCAAATGCGAAAACCAAATGTCTAATCTATATTAAAACGAGAAACGAGAAACACGTATGAACTACATAAACAGACGACAACAACTTTACATCAGATTCCTGACTAAGGACAGATGCAAACATTTGCAGCGGGATTAAACGTTATAATGGTACCAAACCTTATCCCTTTTATGAAACAATAGTATAACATCACAACATAGACAAACACACTATAAACTATAGTCCGAGGGTTGGACCCCCTTTTTTGAACGATCAATGCATTTGAATGGGGACATGTAGTTGGAACCTCCCCTTTTTTTGTCCTGGGTTAGGATCCCCCTTTTTGAAATGGCTGGATCCGCCCTGCCGCTTTTATAACACTTATTTTTAGCATAATGCATATTATGATGTTCTTACTTTCAGTTCAGGTCCTGATAAATTTTACACATCCAGTACAGAAAGAAGTGTTTTAATGAAAGTTTTCATGTTTTTCTAGGCAGAAATGATTTGGGAATGACATTATACAGGTTTAAAAGAGCTCAAAAAATTTCATAATGGACAGTGGTCATTTCATCTGAAATCTCACTGTTTCAGGTCGTAAAATTATTGAATAGGTACAATGAATAACAATGGACAAAACCTCTTCTTTAGTTACAGAAAACCATCAACATTTTGAAGATTACTTTCTGGCCAATGCCTGATTGAGGTTGCTTTTTAAAATTTATTTCAATTTTTCTTTATTTTTAAGCTTTACAATTTTTATTGAACTTTTGATTTTTACATTTTTTATTCTATTTTTTTTTTTAAATTAAGATAAAAACAATAGGTACATTTAGTTTAAGTGAGAAAAGGTTTTAAGGAGTACTTCATGGGTAAGTGCATCCTTAAAGTTGTATGTAGAAGTTTTGTTTGAAATTTCAGGTGGTAGTTTATTCCAGTCTTTGATTGTTTGGCTGAAGAATGAGAATTTAAAACTGTCTTTATTGCATTGGAGCTGTCTGAATGTTAATTGATGAGTAGATCTTGTTTTGGACTGGCTTTTTATCAGAATATCTTGTGATGGTATAGCAATTTCGTTATTTATTACTTTGTGGAACATTTGTAATCTGGTTTTAAGCCTTTGTTCTTGTAGAGTTTGCCATTTCAGATTTTGAAGCATATCAGATACACTGCTGGTGTTGTGAAATCTGTTGCATGTATATCGTGCAGCTCTTCTTTGCACTTGTTCCAGTCTGTATATATTTTCTGATGTGTATGGGTCCCAAACGGTACAACAGTATTCGAGTTTTGGTCTTACTATAGTTTGATATGCTCTTTCTTTCACTAATTTTGAACTAATTTTTAGATTGCGTCTGACGAAAGATAAAGATTGATTTGCTTTTGCTGCTGATTGTTGTATATGTTTGTTCCATTTGAGATCTGAAGAGATTGTAATGCCTAGATATTTAGCTGATTGTACTTGTTCTAGGATATGACCGTGCATGTTGTAATAGAAGTGTATTTGTTTTTTCTTTGTTGAGACTCTTAAGATGTTACATTTGTCAGGGTGGAATGACATGAGCCAGTCGTGTTCCCATTTAATAGCTGCTTCTATGTCTTCTTGAAGCTTAATACAATCGTTTTGGCAGGTAATAGGCCGGTTGATAATGCTGTCGTCTGCAAAGAGTCTTATTTGGCTGTGTTTAAGGTAGTCAGGTAAATCATTGATGTAGATAAGAAAGAGTATTGGTCCTAGTACAGTGCCCTGAGGAACGCCTGCTGTTACTGGAATTTTTTCAGATGTCGTGTTTTCGAGAAGGACTGTTTGAGTTCTGTTAGATAAAATTGATTGGATCCAGTTTATTGCCTGATCAGAGATGCCGTAGTGTTTTAATTTGAAAAGTAAGCGTTTGTGTGGCACTTTGTCGAATGCTTTGGCAAAATCCATGATAACTAAGTCAGTTTGTATATTTTTATCGTTGTTTTGAGCTAGTTGGTGTATAAGAGATATTACTTGAGATTCGCAAGATCTTTTTGCTCTAAATCCGTGTTGTAGTTCATATAGGATGTTATTTGCTTCAAGATGTTTCATCATATTGCTAGCTAGTATATGTTCAAGTAATTTACATGAGATACAGGTAAGTGAGATTGGTCTATAATTACCAGGATGATGTTTGTCTCCTTTTTTAAATACTGGTGTAACATTTGCATGGTTCCAGTCTGATGGTACTTTGCCTGTCTCAAGAGATTTATCAAAAATGATTACAAGTATGTCTGAGGTTATTTCGATGTTTTCCTTCAGTATTTTGCCAGCGATAGTATCTGGTCCTGTAGCTTTATTGGTGTTTATGTTTTTTATGAGTTTGTATACACCTTCCCGACTGATGTTAATTAGTTCCATTTTAGGGTGTGTACTAGCTTCTTTCGTTGGTATTTCTGTGTTAGTTTCTGATGTGAAAGCAGATTCAAATTGTTGGTTTAGTATGTTGGCTTTTTCAGAGGGGTTTGTATGGAGGGTGCCTTCGCTTCTTAAGGATGCAATGCCGGTGTTTTCTTTTCTTTGGCTTTTTATATAAGAGTACAGCTTTTTTAGTTGTTTGTTGAAGCAATGCTGATCTGGTTCTTTTATATCGATGTCAAAGATCATATTTTCGATGTATGCCCAGTATGCTATTCTCATCTCTTTTTGGAGTTTGGTCTTTATCTCTTTGTATTTATTTTTGTATTTAGAGTCATGACTTTTCTTTTTATAGAGTTTGTTTTTCTTTCTGATGAGTCTTTTCAGGTCTCTATTTAACCATGGTAATTTTGATTTTTTTCCAATTACTTTAGTTGGTTTATTTTTGTTGATGGTCTCTGTTGTTTTGGTTTTAAAGGTGGTCCATATATCATCGATAGTCATATTTGTCTTGTTTGCTTTTAAATGATCATATATAAGAATAAGGTCTTTCTTTATGTTCTCCCAGTTTGCTTTTTTGTATATTAGTGCTTTATGTGGTTGTTGTTTTGGTGTTGGTATAGCAAAGTTGGTTTATTTTTGTTGATGGTCTCTGTTGTTTTGGTTTTAAAGGTGGTCCATATATCATCGATAGTCATATTTGTCTTGTTTGCTTTTAAATGATCATATATAAGAATAAGGTCTTTCTTTATGTTCTCCCAGTTTGCTTTTTTGTATATTAGTGCTTTATGTGGTTGTTGTTTTGGTGTTGGTATAGCAAAGTTGATTTCACAAAAGACAATATCATGGTCGCTTCCTCCTATTGGTGGGAGGGTCTCAAATCTGTTGATAAATGATGGGTTTGTCATGAACATTAGATCTAAAGTTCTGTCATTTCTGGTGTTTTTGTCAATTACTTGTGCTAGGTTATTATCATCCAGAATATTAAGCAGTTGTTGGTGTAGTGCTGGATCAGGTTTGTTTGGTAATACCAAGTGTTTTTCCCAGTTTATGTGGCCTAGATTGAAGTCACCACTCAGCCAGATGTTTGCATTTGTTTTCTTGCATGCAGTATTAAGAGAGATACCCATGTTTTCTAATGATTCCCCTTTATCTGAAGGTGGTCTATAGTAGGCACCTAAGTAGAGCGTTTTACTATTTGGTGATGTTATTTTTGCCCAAATTATTTCACAATCTGTATCAAATTCATTTACTAGTGATGATACGTATTTATTTGATACTGCTAGTAGTACTCCTCCATATCCATCTTTTCTATTTTTGTTGTATACGGTGTACTTTGATGGTGATATATACTCGTATGGTGATATAGTATTTGAGAGCCAGGTTTCTGTGCCATAAATTATGTCTGGTTCACAAGATTCAATTATTTGTTCTATTTCAGGCTTTTTATTTTTCATAGACTGAAAATTGATGGTAAGTGTTCTCAGTGGTGTTTTACATGGATTAGGTTTGTTTTTGTTATTTCTGTATTTCCCCTGGTTTTTTGGTAAGGGTGAAGATGTAAAATTTGGTGGCCCGATGTTATCCACACCATTTGGCTCGTTACTTATGTCTAATTCTGAATAACTGTTTGATGTCTCAATTGTGGTGTTGAAAAAGGTTGTGGAAAAATTTGGCATGCCACAGTTGACGCATTCCCATGAGATGTTACTGTTTCCTAATATTTCATACATGGAGCGATTAATTTGTTGGCAGTTGATGTGATACCACTGTCCGCAGCTGTCACAGCAGACAGCTTCAGTTTTCCATGTGACTGCACAAGTGCATGTTCCGCAAGGATATTTTGGTGTACGTGGCCCTGGGTTTGGTTCAGGGGCATATGAGTTGGTAAGTAGCAGACTACATAAGTACATAAGTACTAGTTTGTCATATTTTATCAATGATTTCTTTGCCTGTATGTTAAGCATATTAAGTGAAGAAATGTTTGACTTACTTGGTTCTTGAGATGACAAGGTTACTGGCCAAGATCGATCTGGAGCGTCACTGTTGAGCTGAACATGTGTGTTGTTTGCCATGTTTACAGTTTTGCAGTAAGTATGCATATCTAAATTTAACGATTTTCCAATGCAAGTCGTGAGGACTGTTGCAAGTATAGTTTTAATTGTATTCATGCTGTTTGAGACAGTTGGTAAAAAAGATAGAAAATAGAAGGATGTTAATACAGGTAGACTTACAGTGTTAATCTTCGTTCCTTGGGCGACTCAAGGATGCAAGGTTACTGTCTCTTGGTTTAGCCTGTTTGGTTTTGAATAGAACGTATAAGTTTGTTTACTTCCGGTTTTACGGTTTTTAATGGTCACATGATTTATTTGGCGGTAGCAACTGTCAAATTTGACAGTTTTTATGTTTTTTTATTTAAATGTATTTAAGCAGTAAATTTTTTAACAATATGTGTTTTTAATGAATTCAAGCTGATTACGATGATCAAGATAAAGATAAATATCGTGATTTTAGTGAAAAATTTATATTTTTT
Organism: Mytilus galloprovincialis; assembly: GCF_965363235.1. NCBI lineage: Eukaryota > Metazoa > Mollusca > Bivalvia > Mytilida > Mytilidae > Mytilus > Mytilus galloprovincialis. The sequence goes on along the minus strand of NC_134847.1, from coordinate 14,413,567 downwards.
TTTCGGGAGCCCATGCAAAGTTTGACCTACTTCCTCTTTCAGACATGCGCACCTGCCTAATAACAACAACTTTAACAAGGCGAAAAAAAATGTCGAATAGTGAAGCCCGTAAACAATACTTTTTTATTCTGAGCATGCAAATTAAAGATTATGTTATATATTTTACAATAATCACATTCGCAGAACAAAAACATACATTTTGAGAATCCCAGACACTATATTAGTTGACAGTTCTTCCACTAATTCCACGTGTTTTTCGGTTGTAGTAAACTCGTAGTAGCCCACAATGCATTGTAGCTCATTGAATCGATTGGTCAGTTTTTTAAGGCCGTATTGGCCTTGTGTTTGGGAAATTACTATGCAAATATATTCTGACGTAAAGAAATCTAGAGTTCTCGACCTGTTAAAGAGGCGTATATATACGTTTCCAAATTTCGAAGTGTCGGTATTTAACTAAAATAAACGCCATTGAGCTAATTTTTTGTGCATCTGAAAGATAATATAAAAGCCTTTAAGAATAATTCAATGAACAAATAATTTTTTCATAGAAAAATATAATATTTTTGCAGGGAAATGCATACTTAAACCCCGTGCCTACTTTGGTGTTTGACACCTAATTTCTCTAATATAACCTCGCAGGGTTTTAATTATTTCTAAAAAAAAATGGTTGAATATAAAGGGAACCAGTGGCGGATCCAGGGGGGGGGGGGTTCCGGGGGTGCGCACCCCCCTTTATTTTTGCCGATCAATGCATTTGTATCGGGACATGTTTTGCACCCCCCCCCCCTTGCCCTGGGTGCCCTGGGTTAGCACCCCCCCCTTTCGAAAATTCCTGCATGCGCCCCTGGGAACACAGGCGGATCAAGCCATTTTAAAAAGAGGTTCCTAACCCAGGACAAAAAGGGGAGACTATATAGGGAACAAAAAATCTTACCCCTTTTGAATCCGCCACTGTGGAATCACTGAAAAATGACAAGAGCGGGCCCCTACTTTATGAAATTTCTAGATCCGCCAGGGTCTGTGATAAATCTACGCTAAATAAGCTATAATTAATTACGTAAAGTAGGTCAACAGCTCATCTAGCCAACAATTACAACTAGATGAATTTACTACCTATCTTTTATATCTATTATTATACTGATAATAAACAAATAATACAAACCAAATTCTATTTGGAAGTCTCATACCTTGATAAACTCGTAATATTATATATAGTGTAAATCTCAAAATATATATAACTTTCATTTTCTACAGATTGTACATACAATCAAATGTCCTTCACATTACATGTGATGTATTTCATCACGTGAGATTCATTGCTAGAAAAAAAAACTTTTAACGAGGCGTATATATCGGTTTATCAAATATATCTTTTTAAGGATGTCTGCTTGTCATGTTTAGAAATTTTTGTCAGATTTTCAGAATCCTCTGGTTTTATCCATTTGAATGGCCTTAAAAAAAATCCCCATGAACCCCCATTTTTCTTTTTATAAATCTTTTACATGTATAATTATAAGTCATTTGTAAAAGTCTTATAAAATTTTATTTATTTTTTAATAGTATTTGAGAACTTTAACTGGTCAATGATAAAACTATGAAAAATCAAGAGAGAACATTTTCCCCGCCAAAATTCCAATGGCTAATATCTCGAGAACAACGGCACATTGACATTTTTTTTGCTTTTTATGATTTCTCAATACAGTAGTTAAGGGAAAGCTTGTTCGCGACCTAGAATTCTGAGTGGGTCAAGCGTTTAATTAAAACTCATGCGAGAATATACGAGATTTGGTTGAACTGGGGGCAAAGTCATATATGGTGCACATCAATATTCGGTGTTTAATAGGCGTTTATTAGGACGCCTGCCGCTTTCCCGTTTACCTGTGAAGTCGTTGAGTGTCATCTGTTTTTTGTTTGTTTATGTTTATGTGTAATAAAGTAAAATAAGTAATATTTTGAAAAATTTCGGGACATAGTGTTTAAAAATTACAGGAGAAAATTGGAAAAGAAATTGAAATTACTGCTTGCAAAAAGCCAAAACGAAATGTTTGATAATGAAGGAACGAGGTCCTTCAAGTCCCTGGAAGCTGTTTAGAACTTTGAAGAAGTTTATGTGCAGAAATATATTTTTTTGTTGATTGAGAATAATTTCCAGAAACATGCTGGCGTAATGGCATTAATTGCCAAAACAGTATAACTACAATAGTGACACTACATAATTTATTCTCTTTAGCCTTTTTTTCGGGAGAATATAGATAAACAATCTAAACCATATGATTGTCATGTAAGACGGAGCTTTTTGAAAAGTTGTTGCTGGTCATAACACATAGTCGTAATGAATGATATTATGCGAGTATTCAATAAAAAATAAACATCATGGCTTCATAAATGTTATATATATACGTTTTCAATATTGTATAAATAATCTGACCGTTAAACCTTGGTACAGTATATACGTTCCTTGTTCAAACCATAATAAAAATATAAAGTTCCCATAAAATCAAACAGCTGCAGATTGTCATATGGAATTAAAATCTTAGCAAAAAAGCCGCACCCATTTATAAGATATATAAATGTCTTTTCTCTGACTGTTGCATTTTGAACACACGAGTGAAAGTCCAGCGCAATGTAGAACAAAATAGTTTCAACATTCATATATCATTATCATGATCTTGACCTGTATGGATATGCATTTAACTTGCAACTGGACGATTAAACAAAACGGTTATTGACGACTGCACGAAAACCTTTACTTCAGACAAAACATGAAATTAACTGTTCAGGAAAAACGAAGACCATCTAGAAGTAAGCTACGGAAAAATGAAAATAAATATTTGCAAAATTTTACCCTGGATATACTGTATTTTGGACAGAAAGAAGCTCCCAATTTCCCGAAATTCCATTATGTTTGACAACGATTTTGATGTAAAACAAAACTTTAACCACAGACTGAACCTAAATGCTGAATTGGTCGGCGTGAATGCTGACGACGGAACCTAGCATCGCTAAGTATCGCTTTCGCGAAACTTGTCAAAAAGAAGGATGTATGTCAAAAGATCCAAGTAGGTAGCTATTTCACTCATAAATCTTAAAGACCTCCTTGCTTTCGACAAGACGACAATAGTTGTTTTCTTTTTGTCTAGGGGGGGGGGTCTTTTTTCTATAGTAATTGTAGTTTAACAAAAAAAAACGCATTTAGCATCATTTTTCTACCTACTAACGTGAATTTTCTGACACATTAATAGATATACGACAGAACTGTGCATTAAATGCCAAACTATATATATATATTGGAATTAACTAGATGTTCTGTATACAATATTATGTATCCTTCACAATATATCAAAATAAAATGCTGAACGACCCATTTCCCCCTCCTTTCAAAAATTGTCAATATCCGATGCAATTGAATTAAGCACAAAACATTTATGTAAATACACGCATGCAATCAGGGCTAGCTAGCATTTTGAACATATATTTTAATGGTACCTAACTGTCAGAACATGATTACGATTATTAAGGGTATATAAATTGTCTCTAACTGTCGCCTGGTCAGATTAATAGTTTAAGGTAAAACTTTATGATACCATATGGCCTAGGTGTTGATTGACTTTTATTTTTATGACCTAAGATCAGTTCCTCAGATATGGTAATGAAATAGCACCTGTACCTTCTTGAATATACAGACGATCTGCTAAGTGAACATCACAGCATGAATCTGTCCTTTTTTGCGTCTACCAGGTGGACATGTACACCTCACAATCATTCCATTTACCAAATATAGTAAACCTACTGCTTATAGTGTATACTTATTGACTGGGTATGAGTGGAAGTAAATTTATTGTCCCCAACTTGCAACCTGCTGTCCTGAGTCGTAGCCGAGGGCAATAGTTGTATCGGAGAGGACAATAAACTTACTACTCTACGAATATCCAGTCAGTAAGTGTTTTATCATATCGGAAAAGTCAACAGACAATATGTGGCAGTGATAAGTCAACTATCTTAATATAAAAATAAAGCTGCGCCCTGCGGAGCATCTGGTTTGAACATGATTGAAATTTTGATTGAGGATTTTGGACTAGGATCATCTCTTTATAATTAGTTTTGAACTACCATTCATGTACATATTGAATTACTAGCTGTATATGCATTTTGGTTGAGCAAATTAGAATATAAGATAAACTAGGAAGCTGTGAATCTTCTCAGCCTAAAACAAAATACATTATATGTGCATGTAACTGTTTGATATGACCCAAAGTGTGTCCTGTATACACACCTAACATACATCTTATAACTTGTACATTTTAATTGACAGGTTTGTCAAAATAATGTTCCTTCTGACCATCCTAACATTGCAGAAACACAGGTAAGAAATTTCAATTTTAGGTCAGTTAAGCATGTAAGAATAACAATATAGTATCAACATTTTAGTTAAAATTACATGCAACAAGAAATATGATATTTTTTTTAGTACGAAGTTTTTGTATGAAATGTCCTTCCGATAACGTTCATATAACTCTGGTACTCAATTTTTGTGGGAATATGTTCTTCCGATACATTCATTTACTAAGTTTTTGTAGGAGTACGTCCTTCAGATAACGTTCATATAACACTGGTACTAAGTTTTTGTATTAGTATGTCCTTCCGATAACGTTCTAAAAAGACTTGAACTTACTTATTCTTGGGCTAGACCCAAACAAAACGTACATATAGCACTTTTACTGCCTACTAGAGGTATATGGTAGTATCATGGTTTTTTTTAAATTATTTGATGCCGTGGGATGGGGATTTTTAGCTTTAATGTAAACCATGTCCGGTTTTAACTTGTATTTACAGCAAAGATAGCCAGTTTTGTGTTCTGTAATATACTGTAACAGTTTAATTTTACATGTCCGGTAGCATCGTTACTTCTCAAAACATCTTCCGAACAATACCTGGACATCGGTGTCGTGGGCATGTACAATTGCCAAACCACACATGAACGTTCTTTAGTCTTCGTAGATCTATTTCAACTGGAAGTCTATTTGAGTCTACGACAAGCAGAACGTGATATTTTATACCATTGAATATTGAAGCCATAGTCATGAAGATCGATTACTTGATTGGTGTTCCGTTAACGTAGCCGCAAAACAAAAACTCGAGAGCTACTTTTGAATATTTCTACAATTTTAAGTAGTTTTCAACTCACAAACACAATAATATTTTCAACATTTATTAAAATAATTTTTTTTTACATTTTTAATGTGTTACATTTTTGTTTTTCGTTCAATTTTTGTGCATAAAGAAGGCCGTTAGTTTTCTTGTTTGAATTGTTTTGCATTGTCATTTCGGGGCCTTTTATAACTGACTATGCGGTATGGGCTTTGCTCATTGTTGAAGGCCGTACGATGACCTATAGTTGATAATTTTTATGTTATTTTGGTCTCTTGTGCAGAGTTGTCTCATTGACAATCATAACACATCTTCTTTTTTATATTTATATGAGTATATTAAATAAACATGTTTATACCAAGCTAAGTCAGTTTATATATTGTTTTTCGTCTGACTATACAAAAGGCGAGGAGAGCTACTTTGATAGATCAGGTTGACTGATAAGCTGTCTATATAAAGTAATGGGACAATGCATGGCATGAAGACATCACCAAATCACCGTATGCAATACTCAAAACGGCATCCAGAGCTTACCATACAGTCATCAACTATTTACCCACCAACAGGCCGTGAGCTTTGGTTGGCTCTTAACTCAAATCCAAGAGCACAGCAAAATGTCAAAATATTCTATTCAAACTGGGTGACCTGTGAGAAAAACATTGAAATTTTCCAAAGAAATACACACACCCCTCAACTTTTAATAAGGAGATTTGGTATTAATGCAAATGAGTCAACTATCCACAGGGGCTTGTTTAGTATAGGAAAGCGATCGCCATTGACAGTAAAACCTCGTCTGACCCACTAAACAAGCCCCTGTGAACTATCCCACAAAGTTCAAATGTAGAGGATGTGAGCAATTATATATAAAGGCAACCATATAATCTTCAACAATGAAAAAAAAACATACGGTATTGTCGGCCACAATAGTTCATGAATTGAAAAATATGAAACAGTTCAATTGAGAAAAATAACGGCCTATTTTAAAACAACATGAATTACGAAAAACACATATAAAAGACATCAACAAACGACAACCACTGAACTACATGCTCCTGAGTTGGAGCAGGCACATGCAATATATTGTGGCGTTTAACATGCTTGTAAACAGCTGGGACAGTTTTGTTACAGCACAGCATAAGAACAAACTATACAAATCATAAAATATTCCGAATCTTTTCACTAATTCATTATGATCTCTTAAATTTCCTATCAATTCTAACTGATTTAGTTTTATTTCCAACTAACAGGGTGGATCTGAGATTCAGCTTTCAAAATTTCATTGGGTGAACAGTGATTTTCAAGTACAATTTGAATTGATTGATTTGAGGTTGCAAAATGTCCGGTGGCAAATATTTCAGGCATGTTCAGGACCATACAATACATTTTGAAATTATTGTGTAAAAAAAACCCACACATTTATAGATCTAATGCAGCCATCAAAAAGGTTACAAAAAACATCCCATCAGTTGTAAAAGTGAAAGATAAAATAATACATGTTTTAATGTAGTATATTCTCTGTATATGATGTAAACGTTTGGGTAGTGTGCATAGTTGCAGACAAACCTTGCAAATTGTATGTATTAAATTTAAGTTCAATTCTGTCTTTCGTGAAAAATGATATAATAAAAAAAAATCTGAGAACATACACGCATCCTCTATAGGTAATACTTGGTGCATTATAAAAATTCCACCTTGAAATTGTACACTGTAGAAGGAAAAAGTCAGACTCTGTGCTCTGAATATGCGTACTTTTGGTATATATATTTATATTAAAGATCATAGTGGAATATAGTTGAGAAATCTCAATTGTAAAGCATGTCCAACTCAACAACAAAACACACCCATCCCTGTACAACCAAGTGTAAATTAACATGAACCATAATGATATTAATATGTTTACGTGTTTTCAGTTTGTTTCTGCATTTGAAGAAATATATCAAACAAACATATCTCTTTCATTTCGTTTTGGCGATCGGAGCGCTTTTCTTGGTTTACCTTCGACAATTATTGAAAAAATTATGCGATTATTCGTTTATTGTTGTAACAGGGTCTGAGAGATATAATTTTATTTCATCCCAACGGATGCGCATTAAGTGTTGACATCCCAAAATGACAGGCCTTTGTTAACTTTTTCCTCATTCCGATGTTGCTGTCCTGTGTAAACTATAGTTTTAAGATTACAGTATCGGCAATCTATTTTTACAAGCTTCAAGAACCATATTTTATATACAGTCCAATAATATTCCAAAAGTGGAAAAGTTGTGTGCCAAAATAACCAGACAATTGTATTATTCTACTATGTTAATTTCATTTCAAAAATCATTTTCTGCCTGATTTTCAAAGACTTCTTGTACTATGTATTTTCAGCAAATTATATCCCGTATCATTTTCCAAAAGAATTTTATTTTTCTATTTCGCAAGAAGCGTTTTTTTGGCAACCAATTTAAAACGAATTGGTTTCTTACGAAATTGCACAATTGTATTATTCTACTATGACGTCGCGTACGGTGTTGGTGTTAGTTTTGGTAACGTTAGTTTGACGTTATTTTTCATACATTGTAAACTGAATAACGTCGTACTTTTTTTCATTTCGTGCAGCTCAATCATACAGCATAACTTATATGAGCAGTTTGCTTGACTTGCTACGTATAGAACCGAAATGCAAAAGCGGCACGTATTGTTTTTAAGTACAGTTAAATTAAAACAGAAAAATAATATTCATTTAAATTAGTATCCCCTTGGAGCAAAGATATTTTCTCTTTTTTTGATTGATACAGGATATTTAAAAAAAAGTTTAAACCCCTGTCTTTCCTGCTGCTTTTTCTTTTAGTTTAAACATATTTATTTATAGTGGATTGTGAAACAAGTTATTACAACTTATATTAATCCGTTTCCACTTTGAGGGTGCAAATGTTTCCTAGTAGCCTTAGCCTGCTCTTTTCGAAATCTAAAAGGGTGACTTTTACGTGCAAGAGATACTGCTCTCTCTTAACGCGGGTCAGTCATTTATCGCCCCCTTCCGACGGACTATCATTGTTTTACAAGACCATCATACTCGCAAATGGTGTCAAGTGTTATTCTTTTATATTTCCGAATAAAAATTTTATTAGTTGAATAGTTTGTTTCATCGCCTGTATTAAATGTTAAAAGAATCAACAGTTGAAAGCAAATTCAAAATTAACCACAATAAAGTTAATTTAATCAAATTTGCCAATTTCATAATTCATAAACGAAAGGAAATTTAATCTCACCTTTGAACAAGAAAACAGATGGGCGCAGATAATTTTAGCGAAAAACTACTAGGGGACATTTTAGCGCAGACATTAGAGCCCATTTTAGCGCAGGATTAATCCGTTCAGCTGTAATTTCGATAGCCCATTTTAGCGAAAACTTTCCTAGTTGAATAATACTAAAACCACGAGCATTAATTTATGCTGGCTTAATATTAAAGTTGTATGTATATATATATATGTTCACTTTGGTTCATCATGGAAATAAAAGTAATTCTATAGTTGTCACTCAGCTATTTACGTTTTTCTTGATACTATCATCAAATTGCAAACAACAACATATATAAAAATACAATGTATAGACGAATGTGCACCACAATCTAGACAAGGTAAAGAGAAAAATCAGTTCCTACTGCAACTTTATGAACAGTATTGTACAGGGGGTATACCCAGAGCCCATTACTTACGTTCTCTTGAATATAAATTCCAGGCTAGAACGGTCTTTTAAAATTTGATTTTAAAATTTTAGTGTTATATTTTAATGGACATGATATTTTTTAAATTGTGCTGTCTTGCTTCTATTTAAAAAAATTATTGATCATTAATCATTAATCATAAAATGGATTAAAGCATTGCTCTAAAATGGGCATTGATAATTTCCATTTTGGCTCGAATGGGTTTAAAATTGTGGGCTAAAATGGGCTTTACTTTGGCGCTAAAACGTTAGATTTTTTTTCTCTAAAATGTCCTACCAATGCGCTTAAATGTCCTTCGCCGAAACAGATACAGATATTAGTTTTAACTAGATTCTATAAAAATCTGTTAAAATATTGTATCAAAATTATGATAATTTGAAATAAAAATTTATAAATTTGATATATCAGATCCCCTTTGCACTGATTGTGCATGGGCATATGTTTTCTCTTCTAGATCTCGCGCATGGGTCTTTGTTTTTAATAAAAAGTGTGCAAACAAAATAAATATTGAAACAAACATATAAAAAAAATGCAAGGATGAACTTAAGGATGTTTCATTAATCCTTGTATGTGCCCATCGAAATTGATAAAGAAGCATGCCAGGATTTTGAGGAAGGGGAAGCATTTTTTATCCTCGCATGTTCCCATGTCCCTAGAAACACACTATCCATTCTTTCTGATTTGAAAATGTGCAGTATAAATTGATCCTTTTTCTATTATAATCGTTCGTTCTAAGACACCAGGTCCCATGTACTGAATAGAGAACGTTCAAACTAGGCCCGAAACTGCCTCAATAATAGATTAAAGGGGAGGGAGAGGGTTTCAGAAACATTAAACCTGTTAAGAAAGTTTTGAATAAGCATTCAATGACATATTTGTCGCTGGACGTCAGATAAACAATGAATCAATACACAAAAAAATGCGCCAATTTGGGTTACGCAATGTTTCAATCAATCTCATTATTATACATGTAATTAAATCATACTATTGGTAGAGAAATTCACAATCTGTTATATTAAATTGACAATTTGTTATTTCTAATTGATAATTTGTTATATCAAATTGATAATCTGTTATATCAAATTGATAATTTGTTATATTAAATTCATATTTTGTTATATCAAATTCATAATTTGTTATATCAAATTCATAATTTGTTATATCAAATTCATAATCTGCTATATCAAATTCATAATTCGTCATATCAAATTGGAAAAAGTTAATTAGCATGGTACGTAAAGGCTTCCGTAATTTGCGACGTTAGGCACTACATGTCAAGTTTTACAGAACGTAACGTCAAAACAAGTAAAAAAGCATGGTGTGACTTTATGACTAGACAAAAGTAGTCGCTGACTGTGTCGTTAATTCTTCCGACATGTGATCGAAAATGGGTTCAAAAAAATCCCTGAACAGTAGATTTTAATGTTATATAGTATTTTTGTGCTATTATAATTTCAAATTCCCCCCCCCCCCCCCCCTCCAAAACTGTATAATATGACTTATCATACTTGTAACAAAAATGTAGAAAACGGCGTTTTGTGACATTTTGACTAGACAAAAACAAAAAGATCGCGTTTATTTTTTTTCAATATTTTCTCTTAAAACTTCGACACAATTTTTTTTCATACATTTAAAAAAATAGTTTTCACGTTTGAATAAAATTTCATATCGTAGAACAGACTGCAACTGCCTATTACTTTTCATAAGACACTCAACAAATACGCCAAAACGTCAGAAAACGGCGAGTGTGACATTTCAACGGATTTAATAAATTGAACAATTTAGGACATAATTTAAACAATACTTACTAATTGAAGACATAGAAAGTTGTATATTTATTGTATAATTTTGACACAAGAAGGTTGGATATGTAAATTGTGGTTTGGATCTGCAGCATTCGTTCGAATTTTGTAGAGCTCCAAAAAATATGCGAGATTTGGGTTTTGTGACAGAAATACAAATTTCAAAAAATCATGAATTCTGGCACGATCTTTTAAAATGTTGTAACAAAACTTATTATTTTTTTCCTTATTATATACGGAATAAAAAGATATATCATTTTCGGAATAATCTATTTGAATTACCTTTTAAAATCACTCTTAACTTCACCCCTATCCATATTTTTTTTTTATTTTCGGCTTGACCACAAAACAAAGTGAACTTTTCGTCCTGGTCAGACGCGTCCAGTTAACGATGACGTCATAATTAAAACATACACCATTAAGGTGGCTCATGGGTACAAAAATTTTAGCAAAAAATTAAACCTTTATTTTTTCATTACAAATTTATTTTTTATACACTATTAGTTGTCACTTTATGATATGGTACAAAAAACAACCCAAAAAATTGATTTGGTTTGGCCCCAGATGACTTTTAAAATTGAAAAAGCTCCAAATTATCTCCCTTTGGTGCGAAAATGCCATTTTTTTGCCTTAAATTTGAAATATCTTTTTTAACTCATCGGTGACCTATATTTTTTATTATTGTTTTCAAAAAAGCTGTACATAAACTAAATAATTGTAAAATTTAAGCGATTTCTTATATTAGGTTCTTTTTTTATTTCGATATTTCCTCTTTTTCTCCTATTAGTTCAACAGAAAAAAAGGACATTAACAAAAATGTATGCCTCTTCCAGAGGCAGATTTTAGCTTAAATGAACGGTGACCCCATTTTTTTATTTCATTTTTCCTTTAAGTATATGATAAAGTTCATTTATGAAAACATATAGGGAAATCCTATATTAGGAAAAAAAATTCATTTATACCCAGGAGCCCCCATATGTCGCGGTGTTACGTGTCTACACGCTCAAAATCAGTGTTATGAGGGATCATTCGAGTAACAAACTGAATAAAAGTATTGATTTTAAGGCATATTCCATTTCTACTTTTAATTACGCACATTTTGATATATACATTTATATAGTTATCAATTCCGAAACTTCTAACAAATGCAATAAAGGCGAACTGGAAAGCAAAGCCCGTATTATCACCAACACCGTACGCGACGTCTATGTTAATTTCATTTCAAAAATCATTTTCTGCCTGATTTTCAAAGACTGCTTGTACTATGTATTTTCAGCAAATTATATCCCGTATCATTTTCCAAAAGAATTTTATTTTTCTATTTCGCAAGAAGCGTTTTTTTGGCAACCAATTTAAAACGAATTGGTTTCTTACGAAATTGCACAAATAGTGTCACAAAAATTCCCCGTATTTTCACAAATTAACCTGCGTCTCTATAGTTTGGATTTACAGGGGCGTAGCAGCCAGCTGCCGTACCAATAGTTTTCGTTCGTACGGCATGCCGTACCTAAATTTTTTATAATTTATTGAAAAAAACAAAGTTTTTGCACGGGATTAAAGAAAACAAGGTTTTTACAGGAAAAAACAAAGACAGAAAATCCCATTTATGAGTCATAGGCAATATAAACCAGAGGCGGATCCAGGGGGGGGGGAGGGGGTGTTCCAGGGGTTGTTTTGGCCGATCAATGCATTTGAATGGGAGCATATATAGTTGGAACACACCCCCCCCCCTTTTTACTCTGGGTTGGGACCCCCCTTTTAAAATGGCTGGATCCGCCCCTGTAAACGGTATACATTTATTAATACTGGTTCAATAGAAATAAAGAGATGTGGTAGACTAGTAGCCAATTAATGAGACGAACTCTTAATCCAGGTTTCACAATGTGTTAAAAGTAAACAGTTATTGTAGGTCAAACTGAGTACGGCATTCAGCAAGCTAAAAACAAAGTGGGAACCGAAATGAAAAAATAAATTATCGAATCTTTTTTTAAATACTTTTTTATGTCTAGATGATGCAACCGTAGCCTACCAATAACGCTATTTTTGTGTAGCTGAACTTTATGTGAAAGATTTTTTAAACTTATCACAATTTTGTTTAGAAATGATGGTGAATTTGGAATGTACCTGTCAGAATCAGCTGAAAATGTTCCTTTTTCCTTTGTACATACATGTACATTGTCACAAAAATTGTCAGTATTCACCTCAAAAGTAACAAAACCTTTAAACATACTTATAGATTAAGAAGGATTAGTTACGATACTGCTGTCAATTCACTAAAGATTGCTTATTTGGGCTTTAATATTAATTCACTTGGACAGGGTTCTTCTCATATATTTTATGATGGTATACTACTAAACCCCTAACGGCAGGGATTGTGCTTGATATTCATATGATGAAGACGATATCATTCATAAATTGGTTTAATTCAGGTCTCGAGCTCGCACGTCAGTAACTGCTAACGGTCTGTGTTCATTTATGTATCATTGTCAATTTGTTTAGTTTCTTTTGTGACCTATTCTGACATCGGACTCGGACTTCTCTTCAACTGAGTTTTACTGTGCGTAGTGTTGTGTGTTTGTTTTTTCTACATTGACTAGAGGTACAAGGGGAAGATTGAGATCTCAAAAACATTTTTATCTAGCCGCATTTTTGCGCCTGTCTAAAGTCAGGAGCCTCTGGCCTTTGTAAGTCTAGTTCTTGACGTGAGGCTTGTATATAAATAAAGTTCTTGACGTGAGGCTTGTATATAAATAAAGTTCTTGACGTGAGGCTTGTATATAAATAAAGTTCTTGACGTGAGGCTTGTATATAAATAAAGTTCTTGACGTGAGGCTTGTATATAAATATAGATTCCTACACTGCAACAAGTGTATTACGATATTTCTCCACTCGAGACAGTTAAATTTTATTATTTAAAGCGCGAGGCTTGCCGAGCTCTTTAAAAACTAAAATTTAACTGTCGAGAGTGGAGAAATATCGTAATACACGAGTTATAGTAAAGGAATCTGTTTCTCTAATGATTTTTATCTTTATTTTTCAAAGATTTTTAGAAAATTGTGTTCTTTATATACGACGTCATCAGACATGGTCGCCTTTTTTCATGACGTCACAATAGGAAAATTCAGATGAAAACAAAACATTTAGACGTCATAATCAAATTTCGACTAATCATTTGCCGAGAACAGATTTTTCACTAGTGAGGAGAAATATTTTTCTCACACCGGTCAGGAAATGTGAAAATAGCACAAAAATTAGAGAAATAAAGTTCTTGACGTGAGGCTTGTATATAAATAAAGAGTAAGGGTTAAACATTTTTGATGCCGTATTCTACCCCATTAAATTTCTATTATACATTGATTGGATGGATCCAAAGCTAGAATTTCGTATTGACATTTATTGAGAGGTTTCTAGTGATGACTTCTGTACACAACTTTCGTCAAAGACATATGGTTCAATTGTCGATGTTTTTGTTATATATAAGTTATGGTCCTTACGATGATTTTATTACGGGGACCTCAATATCTCCCAAGAAAAAGATTAAAACTAAAAATCATAATTAGTGCATTTTACACTTATTTTATGTTTTTGAGCAAAAAAAAAGATCCTTAAAAAAAATCGCCCCGCTACGCTCGGCAATGAAATTTATAATACGTAATTTCTTGTGATATGACGTTAACTCATGTCACAGTGAGGTACAGCCAACTATATTAGAGTGTACTACGGCTTGGAAATATATTGGGAGCCATGCATTAGGCATTTGAGCTGGCTTTCTGCTGGGAACAGTATGTCAATATATATGTTCCTGCTTTCTGTAACTGCTAGCAAGTCAGGAAACTGACTTTTCATTGGTTGTCTAATGTGATACCTTCACGTATTTTGTTATTTTTATAGCTTTGAGTATAGATAGTAAGACATATAATTTACATTATTATCATGAACTAACATTGAACAGCAACTATTTTTAACGATTCTTTCTTGTTCAAATTGTAAAAACCTTGATAGCTTCAGGGGCGCTGCGCCCCCTGACCCCCTGCCTTGGTATAAACAGAAGGCAAGCTACGCCACTGAGCGGCCCTGAACCCCTGCCGAATATCCGCCTCAACGAGGTGGGATCGCTTCGCGACCCATATTAATTCTTCCGTACCAATATAAGTTTGAGTGCTACGCCTCTGAATTTAATACTTTTAAATTAATTCGGAAACGGCGTGCATCAGAGATAGCTGGGGCACGCATTCACGATTTTTACTGCCGTCCTTGACAGGCCGGACTATTTCCGATTAAAATTTGTCAAATATCGAAAATATGGGAGGTTGCATTGAAATGTCCTAGATGGGAATTTGTATGCGTCTGATCACGTTGCAGGCATATAGCACCCTATCTGTCTATTAAAGTATTTCTTTTAAGCGCATCTACTGTGGATATTGAAGAAATATTTACATGACGGAAAGTTCTAAATGTTAAAGGGGAGATACTCGTTACTTTAATAGTATGGCATTACTAATCTTCTGAGCGAAACTCTTCCTGAATGTTTTATGGATTTTAATGAAATATATGTCGGAAAAGGTAAGGGAGAGAGAAAAGGGAGGGAGACACGGGTCCGTTCACGCCCATTCACGTTCGCACCCACTCATATTCGCCCCCTTTCACTTTCGCACCCTATATGTTCGCACCCAAAGTCCGTTCGCACCATACATGTTCGTGCCCAATTATGAGTTTAATAACTATAGCTTTGTAATCAAGTTTTGGCAAGTGTATTCTTATATTTGTTGTCATTGTCTCAAAATTAAAAGTAAAATCACAAAAATACTGACCTCAGAGGAAAATCAATTCGGAAAGTCTATAATCACATGGCAAAATCAAATAACAAAACGCACCAAAAACGAATTGACAAGAACTGTCATATTCCTGACTTGGTACAGGCATTTTCAAATGTAGAAAAAGGTGGATTGAACCTGGGTTTATAGCTAGCTAAACCTCTCACTTGTATGACAGTCGCATCAAATTCCATTATATTGTCCCCGATGCGTGAACAAACACAATAGGTAAAAAGGTAAAAAAAATAGAGGTACAGCAGTCAACATCTAAATCACTATAAATACATATATTATCAAAAAGCCACTTTAACTTTGACCTGAATTTAGAAAGCCACTTTACTAGAATGCTTTACCGAACCTACAACTGGCACATAAAGTGGATTGTTGTCACGTGATCAGATAGGTACGATAGTAGATAAGGTGCACATTCACTTACGTTTGCATGCAGTTTATTCGATTTTGTTTTATAAAGAATATCAATTGTGGTAAATATAAATAATGTGTGTTGCATGAATTTAATATTTGAAATTTCAATATTTTCACAACCATGAAAGAAATTCTGTTTATTTAAATATTGTGGAATCTAACATCTGAACAAGAATTTGTGTATTAATATTCATGTCACGTGATAAGATAGGCACGATAGTAGATAAGATGCACACAGATATACAGATTATGTGACGTCATTTAAATATATTGGTAGATAAGGTGTACATCGTAGTTACAAAGCGAGTTAAAGTGGCTGTGAATCGATATATATATATATATTATTGTGGAAATTCCAATACGTCACAAAGCAATATGGCGATTGTTTACATCAATGTTGACAATGAGTTGACAATGAGATGATGTGTTGAAACACGAAAAGGAAAATATCTCTCGAATGTGAATAAAATGCATGCAAACGTAAGTGAATCTATATATCAGATATTTTATTTAGTATAAAAGAATGCAGTATTATTCGATTTTGTTTTATAAAGAATATCAATTGTGGTAAATATAAATAATGTGTGTTGCATGAATTTAATATTTGAAATTTAAATATTTTCACAACCATAAAAGAAATTGTGTTTATTTAAATATTATGGAATCTAACATCTGAACAAGAATTTGTGTATTAATATTCATGTCACGTGATAAGATAGGCACGATAGTAGATAAGGTGCACACAGATATACAGATTATGTGACGTCATTTAAATATATTGGTAGATAAGGTGTACATCGTAGTTACAAAGCGAGTTAAAGTGGCTGTGAATCGAAATATATATATATATCATTGTGGAAATTCCAATACGTCACAAAGCAATATGGCGATTGTTTACATCAATGTTGACAATGAGTTGACAATGAGATGATGTGTTGAAACACAAAAAGGAAAATATCTCTCGAATGTGAATAAACTGCATGCAAACGTAAGTGAATCTATATATCAGATATTTTATTCAGTATAAAAGAATGCAATATAATTCGATTTTGTTTTGTACAGAATATCAATTGTGGTAAATGTAAATAATGTGTGTTGCATGAGTTTAATATTTGAAACTTCAATATTTTCACAACCATAAAAGAAATTGCGTTTATTTAAATCTTATGGATTTTTTCATTTGAACAAGAATTTGTGTATTAATATTCATGGCACGTGATCAGATAGGTACATGGTAGATTAGGTCCACACAGATATACAGATTATGTGACGTTATTTATATATATTAGTAGATAAGGTGTACATCGTAGTTACAAAGCGAGTTAAAGTGGCTGTTATTCGAAAATATATATATTATTGTGGAAATTCCAATACGTCACAAAGCAATATGGCGATTGTTTACATAATAATAATAAAATTCTTTATTAAACGAAGGTAACACATTTAACAATTACATGTTAATCTTCAAAAACTATCAATACAAATAAAAAACGTACAAAAATACATACAATATAAAATACATAATACAGTTAAATAAGCACATATGCATTCAGTAGAAGAAGAAAAAGAAATACATTAGTTTCATGCATCTTTATTCTGTTCAGTTAGAAAATAGTTTGAACAGTTGGTCTTAAATGTATCTAAATAATCTATTTCTTTAATATTATTTGGTAAATTATTCCAGGTAATAAGACCAGAATATTTAAATGTTCTTTTCAAAAAAATCAGAATTAGGTCTTGGTACATGAAGAAGTGACATGTTCACGTCCTTAATATATGCATATTTATTTGCCACTTGACTTTAAGAAATATCCTTTAACATATTTGGTCGGGTTCTTGTCTCTTTGACATATTCCCCATTTCCATTTTCAATTTTATCATCAACTAAAAAGTAAAACAAGACAAAGAAAATTTGCCTGTCTGTAATTGTAGGAACTTAATTTCACACAGTGGCAATTTTCACAAATAAATTTATATTCTCGCTCTATCATTTACCGAAATCGACGAAATACCTATTTGCTGTGACGATGTTTGATATTATACAAACTAAAGGCATGTAGAACAAAATCAGAAAAACTTTTCCAAAGCCCGAAGTTTTTTTATTGCTTTTATTTTTCTTCTTCAAAAGTTTGACAATGGAATTTGATACACAAATCCGCACATTTGAGTTTAATAAAGCATATTACACATAGAGTTTGTTCTAGAACGGGAGCCTGTCAATCGAAGTAAAACCGTTAAATATTTTAAACTAAACACTGGTGTTGTCACCATAACTAATTATGGTTTATTTCATACAACACAAACGATTTAAAATGGGCCGTGGCATTTTTGAGAAATAACATTAAGGCCAAAATATTGGCCATGTGGCACAGATCTTCTGAATACCATTTATTAAAGTCAATGAGGCTATCAGTTTTTACAAATACTAATAAATTGCAATTAACACCAATTAAAAGACTGATCAAAATATAAAAAAAACACAAATACAGTAAAAACATTCGACACTTAAGAGTGATAAATAAACGAAGCAGACATACGGTTGTGTCATCAAACGAGCAATCATATACAGGTACCATGCAGAATAGCGTGACGTTATCAATTGTTGTCAGGGTTGCCATGGCGCTGTTTTATAAAGTTCGAAGCCGGGCCGATTCTTAGCAGTCAAAGGTAAAACGTTTTCCAATGCTATGGCAGTCAAAGGGTCAATACTCTATGATAAAACCACTAAAACGTAAAACGCTTCAAATTCTACAAACTGGCATGTAGACTCCTGCTGTCCTTTTGTAGCTAAGTACAAAAAATGTACAAGGAGAAGACATCATATCTAAGTTTTATTTATCCGGTTGGAAACAAACCCTCTATATGGTGTTTATACCTGTATAGAGGGATAAAATTATTGCTGGTGCTGGAAAAATATAAAATATGTTATTTTGTGAAGTCATGAAAGGCTATTTTATTTCTTGCCTTGATCCCTTTCTGCGACAGGAAAGTGTCACAGCAAGAATAAGCTTTTGGGTCGATCTGGCCCCACGTAGATCCGGTCCAAGTCGATCCGGCCCAACGTCGATCCATCCCATATGTAAAATCGATCCGGCCCCAATAAAAAATATATTTATCGTGTTTATAAGAAATAAAAATAAAGATATATATTAATTGTAATTCATAAATGTTTATGATTTTTATTATAATGTCAATAAATGTAAAAGGTGTACGGTAAAAAAAGAAAAAAGACCTTTGAAAAATATCTATTTTAGATGAGTATAAAACAACTAGGTTGATTATGTTTTTATTTCAAGTTTTCTAGATTATTGGGTATATTCATATTATAACGTATATAAAAGAACTCAAACATCAACATTAATCAGCAGTAAGGCCCTGGGTTCGTTCTCCTTACTTTTATCAAGGACGCATAATACTAAAATATTAATATTATGGGTATTTAAGTTAAATAAACCTTTTCAGATATTTAAATGGTATAAATTCTCGAAATTCAAGAAAACACATGAAAATAATTAAAAGTTAATGGCTTGTTTTGGAGCATTAATAGGTCATAATAACACTTCTCACTGATTGTTGTTATAATTGCCTTTGATACATTAATAATTGGAATAATCCGAATGAAACAACTGGATTATTCGGATTAATCTTAATCAAATTGGTTACGCTTTTGCGCATGTGCACCATTAGGAAATTTAATTGTGCATCCGAAAGTTTCAAAATAACGATATCATTTATTCATACAATCCATCTCGTGTTAAATTCAAGTATGTACGAGGAGAGTATGACTTCAAATCAATTATGCTTGAACAAAAATATATGAATTTAGTCATGTTAGTTGTTCTGTCTGTGTTCAGATCTTTAACGCAATCAAATCATATTCCAGTTTTGGACATGTGTTTTTTAAAACGAAGGTTAAAATATTTTATGTCAAAGAGAAGATGTGGTATGATTGCCAATGAGACTACTCTCCACAAGAGATCAAATGAGTCAGACACAGAAGTTAACAACTATAGGGCATAGTATGGCCAACAACAATTAGCAAAGCCCATACCGTATAGTCAGCTATAAAAGGCCCCGAAATGACATTGTAAAACAATTCAAACGAGAGATCTAACAGTCCAATTATCAAAAACAAATATGTAACACATAAACAAAGGACAACCACTGAATGACCGACTCCTGACTAGGGACAGGAACATACATACAGAATGTTGCGGGGTGAGACATAATAGGTGTGTTCATATTTTTTTTTTTTTATTTAAGCGTTCATCCTGAGATTGCGGTACCTTTTTGGTCACTATTTATGTGTTGCGTCTAAATATGAATTGTAACACTTTATAGTGACTGAACAGGTTGATTTAACTTCCTCAAGAAACAGAAAAAGAAGACGAATTCAATGGAACGGCTCTAGACTATTTAACATGCAAGCTGATTATAGATAGATTTATAAGGATAGTAAGGTAAGTTATCAATAGATTGAATAATAATGGGGATAACCAACATTTTTATGCCGCAGCCTTAGCTATGGATGTTATAGTTTGATCCGACCAAATGTTTGAAACTTATACACAATGCTTATTACGCAAAACACGGATCAAGTTTGAATTTTAGTGGCATAACTTTAACCTTTCTAGAGAAAATGTATAGTACTATCAAACACTTTTCAAAGCTGGTATATAGACCAGTTACATCCCTGAATAAGTATACATTAAATAACTAAAGAGCATTACAAATAGTATCAACAGGTCAAATAAACAAGAAAGTACGATTTGAGAGTACTCACAGTTACTGAAAAGCCAAAAACAATTAATTTAAAAAAAATCAAGCATCAGAGACTAAAATCAACTAAAACAGATTACATTACAGAGATTTAGTATTTCAACGTCATGAACAGTCAAAGAAGACATGACTTGTGCAATGCCAAAAATAAATGTATGCTTGTTAACATATTGAAAAATTGCTGAATTTTTCGTCGTTTTCTTTCTCAAACTTAAGTTTCCCTCAACCTAACGTTATAAAACTTATACACAATTCTTATTGCAACAAAATACAGATGAAAGTCAAATTTTGATGGTGTTACTATTACTTTTCTAGAGTTATGCCCCTTTACAAATGAAAAAAATTACTGAATTTGTTAGTTGGTCTATCTTTTGAAACATGCTTGGTATAATTGTTTTTTATTGTGTAGAAAGATAGTACTATTATGTTAGATGGTCTATCTTTTGAAACATGCTTGGTATAATTGGTTTTTATTGTGTAAAAAGATAGTACTATGATGTTAGATGGTCTATCTAATGAAACATGCTTGGTATAATTGGTTTTTATTGTGTAGAAAGATAGTACTATGATGTTAGATGGTCTATTTAATGAAACATGCTTGGTATAACTGGTTTTTATTGTGTAGAAAGATAGTACTATGATATTAGTTGGTCTATCTTTTGAAACATGCTTGGTATAATTGGTTTTTATTGTGTAGAAAGACAGTGCTATTATGTTAGATGGTCTATTTAATGAAACATGCTTGGTATAATTGGTTTTTATTGTGTAGAAAGATAGTACTATGATGTTAGATGGCCTATCTAATGTAACATGCTTGGTATAATTGGTTATTATTGTGTAGAAAGATAGTACTATGATGTTAGATGGTCTATCTAATGAAACATGCTTGGTATAATTGGTTTTTATTGTGTAGAAACATAGTGCTATTATGTTAGATGGTCTATCTAATGAAACATGCTTGGTATAATTGGTTTTTATTGTGTAGAAAGATAGTACTATGATGTTAGATGGTCTATTGAATGAAACATGCTTGGTATAATTGGTTTTTATTTTGTAAAAAGATAGTACTATGATGTTAGATGGTGTATCTAATGAAACATGCTTGGTATAATTGCTTGTTATTGTGTAGAAAGATAGTACTATTATGTTAGATGGCCTATCCAATGAAACATGCTTGGTATAATTTGTTTTTATTGTGTAGAAAGATAGTACTATGATGTTAGATGGTCTATCTAATGAAACATGCTTGGTATAATTGGTTTTTATTTTGTAGAAAGATAGTACTATGATATTAGATGGTCTATTTAATGAAACATGCTTGGTATAATTGGTTTTTATTGCGACATAAGATATAACTATGATGTTAGATGGTCTATCTAATGAAACATGCTTGGTATAATTGGTTTTTATTGTGTAGAAAGATAGTACTATGATGTTAGATGGTCTATCTAATGAAACATGCTTGGTATAATTGCTTTTTATTTTGTAAAAAGATAGTACTATGATGTTAGATGGTCTATTTAATGAAACATGCTTGGTATAATTGGTTTTTATTGCGACATAAGATATAACTATGATGTTAGATGGTCTATCTAATGAAACATGCTTGGTATAATTGGTTTTTATTGTGTAGAAAGATAGTACTATGATGTTAGATGGTCTATCTAATGAAACATGCTTGGTATAATTGCTTTTTATTTTGTAAAAAGATAGTACTATGATGTAAGATGGTCTATCTAATGAAACATGCTTGGTATAATTGGTTTTTATTGTGTAAAAAGATAGTACTATTATGTTAGATGGTCTATCTAATGAAACATGCTTGGTATAATTGCTTTTTATATTGTAAAAAGATAGTACTATGATGTTAGATGGTCTATCTAATGAAACATGCTTGGTATAATTGGTTTTTATTGTGTAGAAAGATAGTACTATGATGTTAGATGGTCTATCTAATGGAACATGCTTGGTATAATTGCTTTTTATTTTGTAAAAAGATAGTACTATGATGTTAGATGGTCTATTGGATTCAGCATATCAAAGAACCCCAAGATTTCAATTTTTGTTAAAATCAGACTAAGTTTAATTTTGGACCCTTTGGACTTTAGTGTAGACCAATTTGAAAACAGGACCAAAAATGAAGAATCTACATACACAGTTAGATTTGGTATATCAAAGAACCCCATTTATTCAATTTTTGATGAAATCAAACAAAGTTTAATTTTGGACCCCGATTTGGACCAACTTGAAAACTGGGCCAATAATCAAGAATCTAAGTACATTTTTAGATTCAGCATATCAAAGAACCTAACTGATTCATTTTTTGTCAAAATCAAACTAAGTTTAATTTTGGACCCTTTGGACCTTAATGTAGACCAATTTGAAAACGGGACCTAAAGTTAAGAATCTACATACACAGTCATGACAGTTAGATTCGGCATATCAAAGAACCCCAATTATTCAATTTTGATGAAATCAAGCAAAGTTTAATTTTGGACCCTTTGGGCCCCTTATTCTGTTGGGACCAAAACTCCCAAAATCAATACCAACCTTCCTTTTATGGTCGTAAACCTTGTGTTTAAATTTCATAGATTTCTATTTACTTATACTAACGTTATGGTGCGAAAACCAAGAAAAATGCTTATTTGGGTCCCTTTTTGGCCCCTTATTCCTAAACTGTTGGGACCTAAACTCCCAAAATCAATACCAACCTTCCTTTTGTAGTCATTAACATTGTGTTTTAATTTCATTGATTTCTATTTACTTAAACTAAAGTTATTGTGCGAAAACCAAGAATAATGCTTATTTGGGCCCTTTTTTGGCCCCTAATTTCTTAACTGTTGAAACCAAAACTCCCAAAATCAATCCCAACCGTTCATTTGTGGTCATAAACCTTGTGTCAAAATTTCATAGATTTCTATTAACTTAAACTAAAGTTATAGTGCGAAAACCAAGAAAATGCTTATTTGGGCCCTTTTTGGCCCCTAATTCCTAAAATGTTGGGACCAAAACTCCCAAAATCAATACCAACCTTTCTTTTGTGGTCATAAACCTTGTGTTAAAATTTCATAGATTTCCATTCACTTTTACTAAAGTTAGAGTGCGAAAACTAAAAGTATTCGGACGACGACGACGACGACGCAGACAACGACGCCAACGTGATAGATATATACGACGAAAAAATTTTCAAATTTTGCGGTCGTATAAAAATCAGCTGCTGGCCATAAAAAAAAAGCATTTTTTCAAGATGGCCACCGCTTATTTTGCAAATGGCGTCTTATCAAATTGGTTAAATTTCGTAAATCTTTTGAAAGCTGTGTAATAGGTCTCATCCAATGTAAGTTTTGATAAAAATTAAATTACAGTTCCTAAAGCACGAAAAAACAATGCCTACATGAAGAAAAAAATGACTTCCGGTCCCAAAATGGCATCAAAACGTGAAAAATGTCAATTATATCATTTCTCTCAATTTAATTAGAGATATCACTGACTTTGTTAAGTTCAAATGTATATATAGTTTGTTTAGAAAGACAGATTGCTTATCTTATAATTATCTGTAATTGACATCTGTCTGACATATAAAAATACGCGGAAGGCCAGAATGATAGCGTTACAGTTACCAACACAGCTGAATTTCTTGCATCCGCATTTCAAAAAATCATGACACGAGGATCAGCTGCCAACAAAGAAGTCCATTTTGGTTTCCATTTGTCATTGTATTATTTCTTTAACCTAACTCCTGTGTTCATGACTTGGTACATGTGGAATGGATAACATCGGACGAGTCCAAACATGTCCAACTTGATATGCTACTCTTTTGATGTGTTCCAGAAGATTAAAATCGTTTGCATGGATGCAGCCTTATGGTACTATTCTGCCTCCCACAGGTAATGGTATTGATAAGGATTTTGTGGTAGGCGGAATAGCATCATAAGGCCACTGCTTTTTGCAAACGATCTAAATCGTGCATCCTTAACAGCAAACAGTGAAGTTTCCGTACATGATGCAAACAAATACTTCTATGATGTCCATGTCTGTGTCTTCATACAAAATCGGGCAAAAATGTCTGTTAAATCTTAGAATACTTCCAATGTCTGCTAAATTGATCTCTTTACTTTCTGATGCCGACACACTCACTAAATGTTCAGAGGAAAGGAAAAGCTTTACACAAGGACCAAAAAATGTTGATATTACATGCTCAGGAAGCCATCGAAAATCTTTATTCCTTCAAAAACCTATCCTTAATTTGTCCACACCTAATCTTGGGAGTACTGCATTTCTTAATACTACTACATTTATTTCAGTACTAGGTAAAACTACTTTTTACAACCTTTCAGCAGCATGCTTATCATAAACAATCATTTGTGTATATGCTTTTTCATGGTCACAAGGGGATAGCTAGGAAGCATCTGTATTGAAATTGCAAAGAATATTTTCACCTTGATGAGTGGCATAATCATTTTCATTATATATAGTCTCTAAAATAGCAATTATGTCGGCAAGAAAGTTGAACAATTCCGTTTTATTGTCATCTTCCGACAAACTACTCAAAACCCTTGGGGTTCTTCCAGAACCAACAACTTGCCGTCTAGCACCAATACTTTACCTTTTGTTTTTGTCCCAGCCTTAAAATAATTAATTAAGTAAACATCAAATAGATGTCTACTCTTGGATACTTTATGTAAGGCAGTATGATATCATTTGCATTATCATCAAATATGTTTGCCCCGAGTGGTGGCAATAAATTTACCATTGCTGTCCCACCAACGATATATGCGTCAGAAAGGGAATCAGTTGATGGCAAATCATAGAACGTTTCAAGTATACCCATTTGCTGTGAATTAATACCACACCCTGAAACAAAGAAGGAGGAGCAGTTGGTTTTTGTGGCTAAAGAAGAAATGAAAAGTCTAGAAAAGAGATGCAGTCAGTGTCCAGGTTCTCCAGCTTTGCAAATAAGTTTCCAGTTTCATTTAACGGATTTTAAATGAAAACGTTCTTTTTAATCTGGTTAAAAATACCGGTAGCAGACTATCCTTCGTTTCGCATTTCATTAATTCAAAGATCGTACTATTTGAACTCAATATCTTGGAGTTCATATTCATATCTTACCTACTTCTGAATCAACCATTTCCTTAAGGTGGTACCTAACACTACAGGGAGATAACTCTGTAAAGTCAGCTAAACGTTTTAATTACACTGTGTTGTAAAAGGAATATTAAGCTTCTCAATGATCAAAACTGATGTTCGACAAATTGCTATATAACCAGTGTAATTTTTCTGACAAAACAGTTGGTTCAAAACATTTTAAATTTTTATATTTTTATTAAAGTGTCAAAGTAAATACTTTGACAAAATTTTATGAAAATTAAACGACTCAAATTAATTTTAGTGAAAGTGTTGGGTACCACCTTAAAAGAGTAAATTTTGTACAAATCTGACGACTCTTCTACAAATTGATTTCAAAACTCGTCCATTCCTTTAGAAAGTATTTTAAAGTTTTTGAAAAAATCCTTTTGTGTTTTTGTAGTCTTGGTGCTGTCGTTCATCTGTTGTAGAATGACTCAAGCCAATAAATCTTGCAAATTCATCTACCAGTCTACTGACTTCTGGTTCAGCTACCATCTTTCGTCTCGAAGGGATGTTCTATTAAACGTATGGTACCAACATTGCCATTCACGACTCATTATTCTCTGTTTGTGCCTGATGAATTGTAATATAAGAAGTCAACTTACTAGCAAACCACATGCAGTTATCTGATGTACATGTCTATTTATAATTACATTTGAACATACATGAAAAGCATCTGCCATTCTAGGTGTTGCAATAGCGGCTTCAGGGAAGACACATGTTCATCCACTATCACACAAAATATCACTCAGAATTGTAAACCAAGCCATTTTAATGAACAATCTACCAAACATGTCATTAAACTTATGCTTTTGAAACGAAACAATTTTTTTCTTTCAAATCCTTAATTTTTGGTATGACAATAGTAGTCTGTATTTTTTCACTGAAATCCCTAGAAACTATAGTAAAATTGTAGTTGTAAACACCTCTGTAGACAGTCCAGATATTTCATGGCAATGCACTATGAATAATTGCAAAGGCATCTGTACTTCCTTTAGCCGAGTCCTGGCATACTAAAATACCCTGGAATCTTTCAATGTTCACTAAAATGAGCAGTTTTATTCAGCACATACATGTACATGTACTTTTGTGCATGTTACGATTGTAAAATATCTAGATTTACTATGTTTTTCAATCTTTTATCTTGTTTATATTTCCAAGACTAAGTGATTGTGCATAATAAGAGACTAAAAAAATAAAAGTAAAATAAGAAATAAGTGTAATCTTATAATACCTCTATTAACCCGCGTTTACCTGTAAAATAATTGGTGTAAACAATGATTTTTGCGAGCAAATGTAATGCACCATATGATGTTCAAAAATTCATACATTGTCAAAGGATAAGCTTATCATTCGAGCATTTAAGCTATTAATAAACTCATCAAAGATACCAGGATTAAAATTTTGTATTTGCGCCAGATGTGCATTTTATTCTACAAAAGACTCATCAGTGACGTTTGAATCATAAAAAGTAACACAACTAAATCAGCCCATGTCAGAAAGAACATATCAGAAAGAAGTACATATTTGAATAAAAATAATTCATATGCAAGTATATAACTTTCAGTAAACGCTTCCTCATATCTAATCTTACATCGAGGGACAGTTAAACACAAAGGGTCAATCAAACTCATATGTCTAAAATAAACTGACAACAACAAGAAAAACAAGAAAAAAATCAAAAAACAATTAAAACAGTATACAAATCGCAAGATAGAAGACTAAAGCCTGAGCAACACCTGAACCTTATTTAAACTGATTATTTTGACTGAATAGTCTGAATAATGAAATCAATGTATGATATTCATAATAACAAGGCATGAATAAGTGGTTAATACTATATGCAATAAAACATACCTGGCATTCTCCCTTTTGCACCTTCTTTAGAAACATCCTGGATGTATTGTTTGAAGTAGGATTTTACAATGCTCGAATCTTTCTCACTCCATTGCACATATCTTCTTCCTACAATGAAAATTATGCAAATCTATAATTTGACTTGCAAGTAAGAAAATTGTTGATACAGTTGGATTCCTTTTTTTAATACTATTGTCATTTTCAAGAATGAATGAAGATAATGTATAATATCTATATTTTTTTTTAAAACAGCAAAACATTTGGAAAAGGTTTATTGTTTTTTTCATACAAACAAGAATGTGTCCAAAGTACATGGATGCTTCTCTCGTATTATCATTGTCTATGTTCAGTGGACTGTGAAATTAGAGTAATAAATATAATTTGGCATTTAAGGCCAATTAGATTTAATTGATTTTCAACCCCACCCAGGCCCTCTCGGAAATCGACTCATCCAGATTTGTTTTAATAAAAAAAAATACGATTTCAGGATTTTGTTCATTCTGAACCTATAACCATCAATAATTTTGTTTCATTCATAACTTCCTGTTTCAAATTTCAGTCTTTGTTTTTCTTGCAGTAATCTAGACATAATGATTAAGTCAACATGTTCTAATATGACAACATCATCTGCAGAGAATAGAGATTGCATTGATTACGAGAAAGGCATGAAATATTCAGGTTACAAGTATGTATAATAGGCTGTGTCCAAGAACGCAAAAAAATTCTGTGAATAGAAAAAAATGGATATTTTTATTTAGACAATGGCTTTGTGTCGGGAAATTTGGACTGGGAATGATATCCAAAGCGCAAGGAACATGGAACACATTCAGTGGCGGATCCAGAACTTTTCCTAAGGGGGGGGCCGCTCCAGTCATGCTTCAGTGATTCCCTATATAATCAACCATTTTTTTCCCACGCCCCCCCCCCCCCCCCCTGGATCCACCTATGACATTGGTACAATAAAACATGACTGGATTAAAAGAAATTGACACAAGCACAAACTTTTAGATTTATGACTGTATATTGAGTTCAAAAAGTCGACAAACATATGTATTTTATTATCACAATTCCTTAGAATTACCCACTCATGATGGCTGTTGGTTTTTTTTATGACAAACAGCAAACACCCTCCGTCTTTATACCCTTAACAGATTCGACATTAAACAACTTTCTTATTTTTAAAGTTCATGTTTTACATTGTAATTATATTTTGCATCTTGCATATAACATGTACAATGATGTATAAGGCACCAACCCTATTATTTTTAAAACGGTTTGAGTTTTCATTTTATTCTGTACTTCTCATACTTGTTTTGCATACCAATACATTTGCTATTTTATGGGGACCATAATGCTTTGCTTAGAAGTAAAATAAACATGATAAATGGAGTGTAGGTAGTACAACTGAAGAGTGCATTTCTCAACACTCAAGTCACTTATAAATAGGTTTCTATAGCGAAAATTGAATGTAAAACAGTGGTTGCCATCAGAGATATTTATTTCAGAATTGTAAAAATTATGTATAATTCCTTATACATGATATAAGCTTATTATTACACTTGCATATATGAAGTATATGCCACAAGAGGGTTTCATATGAAATAAAGTTTTTGAAATAAAATCCTCCCAACCTCCCCATTTATTTTCTAAAATCTGGATGAATATCTACAAATTAATTTTAGTTGATATAAATTAGAAAGATCATGTCATAGGGAACATGTGTACTAAGTTTCAAGTTAATCAGACTTATATGTAATGTGTATCTTTATATTGGTGAATCCATATGCATTAACAAATAAATTTGATCTTTAAAATATAAATTTTAGTGAAATCTATACCAATCATCTTTGACCCTTTGCTTCACTAAAATAACCACAATACTATAAGCAGTATACTACTGCTGCCTTTATTTTTTCTCAAAAAACATATACCTTTCTTTTCTGGTCTAAATATTTCTGCAATTTCTTCTTCACTTTCTTCATCTACAATAAAGTTACCAATTTGACTAAATTAGGTTTAAAGTCATATGAAACCTCAAATTAAAAAAAATAAATAATGCATATGTTTTTTATAACTAAATGGAAAGTTTTCATTATAAAACTTATGTACATATACTTTTTTCTGAAAAAAAATCTTTTTTTTGTTCATATTTTGAAGAAGTTTACCTTATTTGAATTGCTTGCTTCCAGGAAGCAATTTGCCGATATATTTTTTGTATGCAAAGTGACCTCAGCATGACCCTCTCGTGAAAATCCGGTGATTGTAATACGCATGGATCTGTCTTTAAAATAGACTATTATCTGATTGTGTACATGTTAAACACAAAGTCATGCTCAATATCCACGTTAAATTGTTGATTGTTTACTATAAGGTGTCAATCGGCAAACCTTTTAAACATGACATTTAAGTAGCTTCCATATTTTCACTTCATAACAGACTGAGAAAGAAAAAAAATGGTGATCATACGATATGGTTGCGTAAAAAATGATAAAATCGTGCACAGAAGACTATGTTTATGATATACAAATGTATATACATGCATTAGTTCAAGAATTGGATAAACATTATTTTTCACCGGTCACTTGTTTCATATGACTCTAAAATGAAAAAGATTGGTGTATTCATCATTATTACCTCATGTAATGTGCAATACACTATGCTGTTGTAAATTGACCCCCCTACACCCCCTCCCCCCAAAAAAAATAATTGAAGAAATTTTCTATTTAATTTCTAAAATCTGAAATGGGAAAAAATTGCCCCCCCCCCCTTTTATAGCTGACTATGTAGTATGGGTTTTGCTCATTGTTGAAGGCCATACAGTGACCTATAGTTGTTAATTTCTTTGTCACTTTGGTCTCTTGTTGAGAGTTGTCTCATTGGCAATCATACCACATCTTCTTTTTTGTATTAAATGGTTATAATTAATATTCTTTAATCAGTTTTAAATTTTAAAAGTAATTTCTAAAAAAAAATTGACAGCTAATCACCTCAAGACAAAACAACATTTCTTGATGCATAATTCAAAAGCAGTGTAAGGGAGGTAATTTGATTTTTTTTAATAGTCCCTTAACAATTTTCCCCTATCTTTTGCCCCTTATTCCTTAACGGTTTAAGCCATAACCCTGCATAGCCAATCCTAACTATCCCTTTGATGTATGGAAACTTGTGGCATAATTTTAGAGAGATCCATACCACAAGTTATAAAATACTTATTTGGGCCCCTTTGCCCCCCCTAATTCCTAAACTGGTGGGACCATAACCCCCAAAATCATTCCCAACCTTCCTTTCATTGTCATAAACTTTGTGTTCAAATTTCATAGATTTCTATTCACTTATACTAAAGTTATTGTTCAGAAACCAAATGTCTTTGGAGGACAATGACGTGATACCAATATATGACTACAAAACTTATCATTATTTTTACCTGTCTAAGAATGATTTTTTTTTTGTAGATCGAATCAGTCAAAGAAATGTTTCACCTTAGTTTCACTTTCAATGTTGGCATTCTTTTCCTTTTAATAGCTGAACACACCTATTACATGCATAAACCATCTGCAGCTGGGAAGGTTTTGATTGAAGATAAAATACTTATTTGGGCCCCTCTGCCCCCCTAATTCCTAAACTGGTGGGACCATAACCCCCAAAATCATTCCCAACCTTGATGTCTGTTTACGAGATTATGTGACCCAAATTTTATAAAACTGTAAATAGCGCAATTTTTTAAATTTTGATAAACATGCAGCAAAAAATGACGTTTTTTCCTCTATTCATGAACATTTGATAAATATAGAGTTATTTCGGAATAAAAATTGCATAATTTTTAATGATACTTATAAAATACAGAAATTACCGATTATTTAACAAAAAGTATTTTGTGTTTATCTTTTAAAACAAAAAAGTTATGTCTTTCTTTCGAAAAAGAAAATACGGACACAAATCTGAATTTTGAGCAAATACACAAAATTTCGAACTCATTTTACTCAAAAAGTAGCACATGAAGGTATATTTTTTATTACATATTTGATTTAATGAGGTAAAAAATAGCCTATATGCCAATTTTCATCAACTTGTAAATACAGGTTCAATACTGTATCGTATGCCCTTAAATTGTTGCATATGATAGCGAAAAATAAACGTTGTGGATAATATTACCGATTTTCACATTGTTATGAATTACAGATACAAAAAGGTAAAATCTATAACTTTTAGCCTAGTTTGAAGAGCTAAAATTTAAGTTTCCTGTGATATTTAATTTTTAACGGACATCGAGTGAAAAAGTTTTTTTTTGTAATTTTTACCAACGTCGATAACACCAATTATGCATTACGGCAGATATGATCGAGTTTATTGACGTGACGTTCCCACAGAGTCCTTACTTATATGCCATTAAAGGTATGCTGATTTTTTCAGTACATTAAGACACCATAAAGTGTTGCTTTGACATGCAATGATTGTCACTTTATTTGAACTTAAAACAAAAGAGCTGTGTCTGCTTGAAATTGAGGAATTAACATAGCAAGCAATGGGGCCATGAATTAGTGGTGTACTTCCTATTACAGAGAATCATCAGAAATTCAATTTTTAGAAGTTTTACCTATTCCAATGAAAATTGGTCATATTTGATGTCAGTAATCATGATTAATCAACCTTTGGGGATGAACAATTCTGTTTATGCCAAATTTCAGCTCTTAAATTGACACAATAAGGTATTTTAGCCTTTAATGGTCATACAACATGCATGCAGTTAAGACTTGTCACCCCAAGTTCTTATTTTTGCATTATTTGGGATTTAAATCAATAAAACATGCATATTATGACTTGTTTATTGTAAAAAAAATAGCTCTTGGTCAAATAATCCAATGATTTTTCAAGTTTTATTGGTTTTCTTATGGTAGCCTTTAATTTACAATCTAGGCAATTAGTATATATACTCATATAAGAATTCCAAAATCTCACTGTACATGCAATTTTGAACCAGTTTTGCATGTTATCCAGCTGAGGGATATATAAATTGCTCTTAATAATCTATATTGTACCACAGAAGTTTGGTTTGTACCAAAAATGTCCCTTTTCTAATTTGAAGAAAAAAGGGGGGACAATATTCTCAATTATGTCTTAGGTTTGGACTAATATATTTTTATTAAATGAACATCCTCTGACAAAAATATGACTATTGGTAAGCACATTGTTTTCCTAGTTTAAATTAACAAATAGAACCACGATATTGAGAATAAAAAAATCATACTGGCCATTGGTAATATCCTTATATGCAGTTTTTTTTGCATAACACATATGTTACTACCAGTCCAATTTGAGCTTAAAATCAGTAAAATAGTGTTTGGACTAAAGCTTTATATGTTTTTTTATTGCTTAGAATAGATCATAGAATGAAATTAAGAAATGCTGAAGTCAATATGGCAAGTTTGGTTCTGTTATAGGTGTAACACCACTAATTCGGGCCGGCCGGAAAGCACATACCATTACCAGAAAGTAGTACATATTTAACACAAAATAGTTCCTACGCATGGGTGTAACTTTCAAAATATGTAGAATATTTAGGCAATTTTGATATCAAATGAAAGCTGAATGACTGGTGATCATTGTTGAACACTTTTTGACTTATAATTTTTAATAATAAAAAAAATTGCATGAAATTTAAAAAAGAGGGTACATTTTGCCTGTTTGTCAGATCTGAAGTACCTATTTTGGTACATCCGAAGTTTTGGGAACCAGTTCTTTCTTATATGCCATTAAAGGTATGCTGATTTTTTCAGTACAAGACACCATGAAGTGTTGCTTTGACATGCAATGATTGTCATTTTATTTGAACTTAAAACAAAAGAGCTGTGCCTGAGTGCTTGAAATTGAGGAATTTAACATAGAAAGCAATGGGGCCATATGAATTAGTGGTGTACTTCCATCATGACATCTATAGTTGTGCACCTTGCCATTTTAATTATTTATCTGGTCAAAATTGTGGTCAACATCCTGAGGATTTAATAGCAATGTGGGAAAGTAGTTTTGTCATGGTCTTTACTGTTGTGAATTAAAGTAGTAGAGATAACAAGAAAAATAGTGTTTGAGGAGATAACTCTTACGAAGAAAGGCGTTCAGTTAAACTGGGTCAGTTTCAATAATGTATAATCTGCTTGATATCATATATGAAATAACTTGGAAACATCTTTTGAAACAAGAAAACCTTGCAAATTAAAGAATAAGACGGGGGAAAAAAATTTTAAAAAATTGTTCAGAGAATAATTGACTGAGGTCTAATTCCACCAAAATTCACTTAAGATAAAAAAAAAATGATAAAGTATGACTGGTACCAGAAGATACCTTATCTCATATTGATTTTAAAAATACAATGTTTAAAGGGTTTTAGCTACAAGAAATATAATAAAGCAAGATATAGTTATTTTTGGCCAAGTTCATTCATAGTCAAACAGTGAAATAATACGCTTTTAGTGGCAAGTTTGCTTCAATTTTGACAAAATAAGCTCAGAAACATTGCTGATGAACTATATTCACTTGCAAGTTTAGATACTCTTCATTACAGATTCTTGGGTTGTTTGGAGGAAGGTTCAAACCCATTTTTCTATGATTCAGTGTTGAACTAGTAAATTGGTTACGTCTACAAAAAACACAGAATGAACATTTTTGTCTGTTCCTTGAATAAATGTAGGTGAAAAACTGTTGAAATGGGTGCAATTTGGGTACCCTCATTTTAACCCATTACTTCATTTAAAATAAAGTACTGATAGTTAATTTCATATAAAATAATACTTATTTCGTTTATCATACTTATATCTTTTAGCAGTCCGAGTTTGTGATAGTTTGAGTCTGTTATAGACCAAGTTTGTGAAGCCGACTTTGTAATAGGCCGAGTTTGTTTTGGGCCGAGATATCTGGTAGTCCGAGTTGTGTCAGTACCTCCTCAGAACCCTGCGTTATTTATAGTAAAAACAACCATACCTTGTCAATACTAAATTTTCTAAGAAAACTTTGTAACGGTACCTCCTCAGAACCAACCGTTATTTATAGTAAAAACAACCATACCTTGTCAATACTAAATTTTCTAAGAAAACTTTGTAACGGTACCTCCTCAGAACCAACCTTTATTTACAGTATAAACAACCATACCTTGTCAGAACTAAATTTACTAAGAAAACTTTGTGTCGGTACCTCCTCAGAACCCACGTTTATTTATAGCTAAAACAACCATACCTTGTCAGAACTACATTTTCTGAGTAAACTGAGTGTCGGTACCTCCTCAGAACCAACCTTTATTTACAGTTAAAACAACCATACCCTGTCAGAACCAAACTTTTCAAAGTAAACTGAGTGTGGGTACCTCCTCAGAACCCACGTTTATTTACAGTAAAAACAACAACACCTTGTCAGAACTAAATTTTTAAAAGAAAACTTTGTTACGGTACCTCCTCAGAACCCACGTTTATTTACAGTAAAAACAACAATACCTTGTCAGAACTAAATTTCCTAAGAAAACTTTGTGTCGGTACCTCCTCAGAACCCATGTTTATTTATAGCTAAAACAACCATACCTTGTCAGAACTAAATTTACTAAGAAAACTTTGTGTCGGTACCTCCTCAGAACCCACCGTTATTTATAGTAAAAACAACCATACCTTGTCAATACTAAATTTTCTAAGAAAACTTTGTAACGGTACCTCCTCAGAACCAACCGTTATTTATAGTAAAAACAACCATACCTTGTCAATACTAAATTTTCTAAGAAAACTTTGTAACGGTACCTCCTCAGAACCAACCTTTATTTACAGTATAAATAACCATACCTTGTCAGAACTAAATTTACTAAGAAAACTTTGTGTCGGTACCTCCTCAGAACCAACCTTTATTTACAGTAAAAACAACCATACCTTGTCATAACTAAATTTTCTAAGAAAACTTTGTGTCGGTACCTCCTCAGAACCAACCTTTAATTACATTACAAACAACCATACCTTGTCAGAACTAAATTTACTAAGAAAACTTTGTGTCGGTACCTCCTCAGAACCCACCTATATTTACAGTAAAAACAACAATACCTTCATGACCTTGTCAGAACTAAATTTTCTAAGAATACTTTGTGTCGGTACCTCCTCAGAACCAACCTTTAATTACATTACAAACAACCATACCTTGTCAGAACTAAATTTTCTGAGTTAACCGAGTGTCGGTACCTCCTCAGAACCAACCGTTATTTATAGTAAAAACAACCATACCTTGTCAATACTAAATTTTCTAAGAAAACTTTGTAACGGTACCTCCTCAGAACCAACCTTTATTTACAGTATAAACAACCATACCTTGTCAGAACTAAATTATCTAAGAAAACTTTGTGTCGGTACCTCCTCAGAACCCACGTTTATTTATAGATAAAACAACCATACCTTGTCAGAACTAAATTTCTAAAGAAAACTTTGTGTCGGTACCTCCTCAGAACCAACCTTTATTTACAGTAAAAACAACCATACCCTGTCAGAACCAAACTTTTTAAAGTAAACTGAGTGTCGGTTCCTCCTCAGAACCCACGTTTATTTACAGTAAAAACAACAATACCTTGTCAGAACTAAATTTTCTAAGAAAACTTTGTGTCGGTACCTCCTCAGAACCCATGTTTATTTATAGCTAAAACAACCATACCTTGTCAGAACTAAATTTACTAAGAAAACTTTGTGTCAGTACCTCCTCAGAACCAACCTTTATTTACAGTAAAAACAACCATACCTTGTCAGAACTAAATTTTCTAAGAAAACTTTGTGTCGGTACCTCCTCAGAACCCACGTTTATTTATAGCTAAAACAACTATACCTTGTCAGAACTAAATTTCTAAGTAAACTGAATGTCGTTACCTTCTCAGAACCCACGTTTATTTATAGCTAAAACAACCATACCTTGTCAGAACTAAATTTACTAAGAAAACTTTGTGTCGGTACCTCCTCAGAACCAACCTTTATTTACAGTAAAAACAACCATACCTGGTCAGAACACAAATGGTGTCCCTGTTTGCATATAATATAACTGAAAAACAGTATAAGTGACGCTACCATATTTCGTACTTGATCAGAGTTATGGGGTTATAAGCACTGTGTATAAGTTTCATAACAGTCTGGTTGAGGCAAACGTAAGTTGGATAACGGGAATGAAAATTTCAACAATTTTTCCATTTATAATTGGGCACAACTCTAGAAAGGTAAAGTGACGCCACCCACATTCAATCTCTAACTGTGATTTGTAGTTATAAGCATTGTGTATAAGTTTCATAACATTTGGTTGGGGCAAACTAAAGTTGGAGAACGGAAACCAATTCAGGGAGATACGGAGTACGGATGTACGGACGTACGGGCGGACGTACAGACTGACAAGGGTAAAACTAAATGGCGACCGGGGGCTTAAAAATATATAAAAGTAACCTTTTCAGTACCAATAATATGTATATGTTACAGTGAATTTGTATAATCAGTGATTATGTAGAATCCCTGAAGTTTTCAGGGATTATGTAGAATCACTGGCCAGTTTAGGGATTATATATAATCACTAAAATTTTCAGGGATTATATAGAATCACTAGAAATAACGACAGGGATTATACATAATAACTGAAATGAAGAAATAGTTTTATTTATAAAGAAAATGAATAAAAGTCAAATTATTTATGCTATGAAATCATATTGAAACAGCAATACACTATATAAACTTAAATTGTAGACTGCTAAGAACAAAATATCAAAATGATAATTTGTTCTTTTTCAAAATGTTAAGCACAGTATATTAAAATGTTAAACATAATATATTAAAATAATATGCTTCACACATTGACAATATCCAAATTTTAGAAAACATTTTTCTTCACATATCAGATCAGATTTTATGACCCGCCTGAGAATAAAGTGTTCAGTAAAAACATCTGTAAAAAAAAGAGAAATTAGCAACCTCGAACTGGTTCGATTGAGATATGGTTTTTTTACCAGGCAATATCCTTTATCAGACTTTTGTTGAACCATTATGTTTTTTTTTAATTCCCTTTCCTTTTTTGCTATGAGAATATAATTAGTTATCAATTAGGTACCAGGATTATAACACTAAATGCTCTAAAACTTTGTTCTAATTGTCAATCCTTAGCTTTTCTATACATTACATGTGTAAGATTTCTCTGTTTGGATTTCTTGTTCATTTGAACCAGAAACATGTCTCTGTTTGAACAAAAACGAAAAAAACATCTTCCATAAACTTCTTCACCATTTGTTTTACATGTACCACAAATAACATGCTCTGTAGATTTAAGAATAGAACATGGATATCCATTTGAAGCTTGCTTTTAATAAACAAACACTACATGTAAAGTTATCGCTATAAAGGGAATCTTGATATTGTTAATTTTAAAGACTTAAACTTTATCTCAAAACCCTTTGCTGGTTATAGTCTTTAAAACCATCCTCTGTGTTCAAAAGCAAAATTATTTCATCTGGCAAGGAATATAAAAGTAAAAAATGAGAATTTGTTTATATATTTTCATTTTTTTTTATCAAACAAAGGATCCTTAAATTATTCATAATCCCTGAAATTATATTAGGGAATTTGTAGAATAATTATTAAAATGTTCAGTGATTATGTAAAATCACTGGTCATTTTCAGGGATTATATATAATTACTAATGATTTTAGTGATTCTACATATTCCCTGAAAAATCAGGGATTCTACATAATCCCTGATTATACAAATTCACTGTAACATATATACATTCTTTATGTACCAGTCTTAATTCTGGCGAACGTCCTTAGACACAACTTGTATATATAGTTCTTTATACCTTGTAAGAATCATGATTTTTTTTTAAATTATGATATAAAGGACGTCACCTATCCAGAACTAAACATAAATTACTAAATATTAATTTTAACCAATAACGTACCTTGTCAGAATTAAGTTGTGAAGTAATAATATAAGTAATTCAAATGCAACCATTTTTACAGGAAAGTATACACCCTATAAGAACCTACTTAATTCTGTATTTAAAATTAAAATATAGGATAAAACGTCCTTAGAACTAATTCAACAAAACCTTTTCCAGTGCCATAACTAGCCTGTTTTAAAAGTGAGGCAAAATAATTTTCGGCGAGGGGTCTGGGGGCCGCTGCTCATGGCCCCCAGAAGCTCCGAGAAAAATCACGCAAAATCGTGCATTCTGAACGTTTCCCGGATTCTTTTTTACATTGAAACACAATTAATTTTTATCTATTTTTTTTTGACAATATTCTGGTCTCACAGCAAATATATAGATTCATTGTAAAACATTTCGGCGAGGGGTCTGGGGTGGCCGCTGCTCAAGGCCCCCAGAAGCTCCGAGAAAAATCACGCAAAATCGTGCATTCTGAGCGTTTCCCGGATTCTATTTTACATTGAAACGCAATTAATTTTTATCTATTTTATTTTTGACAATATTCTTGTCTCAAAGCAATTATATAGATTCGTTGTAATTTAAGACTTTTAGGTTTTAGGGACAACATTTAAAGACCGATATGTAGGATAATGCAAAAATCGTAATTCTCATGATCATTAATACCGGATCTGCCTGTATTGTCTTTAGACTTTGGTGATTTTTTTATGACTTGATTTAAATATAGTGACATTGCAGTATTATGCTTTAAGTACTAGTAATGCTTGAGTCGACACTAGGGATCATCTTGACCTTGTTTTATGGTATCATTGATTCTTTCATTGTTGAAGACCCTTCAGCGACTATCAAGATGAAGAACAGAAATAAAAACCCTGACCATTGATAATATGTATTTTTTTCTATGCATTGACTGTGTCCCGTGCACGTTTACACCATTTTCCTTTATTTTCTGTTAAAAGGTTTGAGCACGACTTAAAGCAAGTTTAACTCTTCGATGTAAAAGCATGTCAGCTATCTAGTTTTATCTACAAAAAAAGAGCTAGTTTTGTATTCTTTGATATTAAGTTCAATTCTCCACGAAGAAACGACCAATTTTTTTGTTTCCAGTAGCATCGTATCTTCTTAAAATATTTTCTCGCACAATGTCTGGACATCGGTGGACATGCAACTTTGCCAAACCACTCATTTACAAATGAAAATCAACATGTGTTGATGTGTGACGTCAGCGACGTAAGCTTTGTTAATGTAGCAAATCAAGTCACCGTCCCGCAAACCAGCTTTTCCAGCAACGCTCTTGGGAGATACCTATAATTAAAGATCTAATAATATAACGTATACAAGTATTAAACTATAATAGACTTTTGATATTAATACCATTAATACTCATCGTTGAAATTAAAGGGCGTCTCCGTATGGATGAATACATATAGATCAAATAATTTTTTTATTGATTACTGGGTACTTTTTACATAAGAGAAATATTCAGCTACAATAATTATGGGATATGACTATAACAACTATAATATAGGTCACAATTTATTTAAAAAAAGGAGCGACAAACACCTCGTTATCATTTAATCAGACCAAGGAGGTTATATGTCTCATATAACCTCCTTAATCACTGAGACAAACAAACGAAACTGATAATTATAATCTAAGACTACTGTGATTACAATATATATATATAATATATATTATGTTGTGTTTATTTGTGGTCATTCAGGTCACAATTGTTTGTCGGTATTTAGCTAACAAGTGCTGCGCATGACTTTTAAATGGTTCTGGGGACGTATTCCGGTGCTGCATTCGAACGGTTCTGTGACCGTACCGGCTGCCGTATATTGATGAGTTGAGAACAATTATCCTCGGCACAACATGGCGTCATCCTCGAAACCTAAACGCAAACGCAAACGGCACAGCTCAAATTCAGGAGATGATCCACTGTGGACAAAAAGATCAGATGGCGATTATTATTCCGCATCAAGCGATAAGAAGAAGAAATTAACTGCACTGAGTAGTTACATTCCGCGTGAAACAAGTGATTGGACGATGAGCGAACTAGAAAATCTTCAGATTAATTGGAACTGGATCGACCCATCCACGAAGAGCATTGATGAATTTTTCGACATGTTTTCAAATATAAATGCAGTTTTGCCACCCCTCGATGCAGATTTAATCAAGATGATGGATTATTTGAATGCTAACTTGACATTTGACACAAGTGTCAAAGAACTTGAACAGGAAAATCATTTTAAAGTTATAGAATATCTTGTTAAAAACTTTCTTCCCAAAGTTGATGCTGATTCAGATGAACACCATGATGATGAAGAGTTGATGAAAACTGTGGGTAGTAGTTCCAGGTAAAATTAAAATTACCATCTTTTCATTCACTACTGCAATGTCAGTCAGGTACTTCTCAAGTTCTTGTAGCTTCATGTCAATCGGGCCCTTAGTCGATCCGCCCCAATATAAAAAAATATTTATAGGGAAT
The DNA here is from genome assembly GCF_965363235.1 of Mytilus galloprovincialis. Lineage (NCBI taxonomy): Eukaryota > Metazoa > Mollusca > Bivalvia > Mytilida > Mytilidae > Mytilus > Mytilus galloprovincialis. The sequence goes on along the minus strand of NC_134847.1, from coordinate 14,372,497 downwards.
AAAAATGAAGATACGATGCAGTCTGGTAACTCCGCCCATCTAAGGCTTTGATCGTGTATATTTCTTCTTTATTATATAAAAATTGCATCAAATTTGATTTGAATCTATTCACTGAAAACTCAATGTTACGTACATTTTTTACTATCTTATTTCCGCAATCATATATCTGAAAAGATTTGAAAATCAATCAGACAAATGGGTCACCTCTGTTTTCACAGAAGTGTTGTTGTCCGGTAAGTCCGTCCATGCGTAGTAAACATGTATGGATGACAGGTTTATCATCATGATCATATATTAACGAACTAGAACATGTAGAACTTAAGGAAATGATGTTTTATCATGTTTATAAATGGACCACTAAGAAAGGAACTTTAGATGAACAAAATAAAAAAATTCAAGCCAATATGATAAAGAAATTGTTGAAATAGAAAAATAAACCAAAAATATAAAAAAAACAGAAAATAAAGAAAAGTAAAAAATATGATTATAGATAAAGATAAGAATGTCAATAGCATGGTTAAAAGTATTTTCTTTAAAAAAATGCCCTCATTCAACATGTTCGGTATTCTGAATTGCAGTTACTTAGACACCATCATCCTTGTCAATGGGTTTAAAGTCTGTGCAGTATCATGAGTATATAGTGGTTTTAATATATAACCCAAAATTTTAATTTCAGAGTCAATATATTTTATTTTCAGTCTTTAAAATCGAAAAAAAAACACCAAAAAAACAGAAAGCTTGTGTCAAACTTTTCCATACATCATTGTACATATTTATTAAAGATAATGAGTCTTTAAGATTTTTAGCACACCTGGCCCGAAGGGCCAAGTGAGCTTTTCCCATCACTTTGCGTCCGGTGTCCGTCGTCCGTCGTCGTCGTCCGTCGTCTTCGTTAACTTTTACAAAAATCTTCTCCTCTGAAACTACTGGGCCAAATTAAACTAAACTTGGCCACTATCATCATTGGGGTATCTAGTTCAAAAAATGTGTCCGGTGACCCGGCCAACTAACCAAGATGGCCGTCATGGCTAAAAATAGAACATAGGGGTAAAATGCAGTTTTTGGCTTATAACTCAAAAACCAAAGCATTTAGAGCAAATCTGACACGTGGTAAAATTGTTTATCAGGTCAAGATCTATTTGGCCTGAAATTTTCAGATGAATAGGACAACCCGTTGTTGGGTTGCTGCCCCTGAATTGGGTAATTTTAAGGAAATTTTGCTGTTTTTGGTTATTATCTTGAATATTATTATAGATAGAGATAAACTGTAAACTACAATAATGTTCAGCTAAGTAAGATTTACAAAAAAGTCAACGTGACCGAAATGGTCAGTTGACCCCTTTAGGAGTTATTGCCCTTTTTAGTCAATTTTTAACCATTTTTCGTAAGTCTTAGTTATCTTTTACAAAAATCTTCTCCTCTGAAACTACTGGGACAAATTAATCCAAACTTGGTCATAATCATCATTGGGGTATCTAGTTTAAAAAATGTGTCCGGTGACCCGGCCAACCAACCAAGATGGCCGCCATGGCTAAAAATAGAACATAGGGGTAAAATGCAGTTTTTGGCTTATAACTCAAAAACCAAAGCATTTAGAACAAATCTGACAGGAAGTAAAATTGTTGATCAGGTCACGATTTATCTGCCCTGGAATTTTCAGATGAATCGGATAATCGGTTGTTAGGTTGCTGCTACTGAATTAGTAATTTTGAGGAAATTTTGCTGTTTTTTTTGTTATCTTGAATATTATTATAGATAGAGATAAACTGTAAACAGCAATAATGTACAGCAAAGTAAGAACTAAAAATAAGTCACTATGACCAAAATAGTCAATTGACCACCTAAGGAGTTATTACTCTTCATAGTCAATTTTTAACAATTTTCTAAAAATTTGAAGATTTTCAATAACATTTTCCACAGAAAGTACTGTTATAGATTGAGATAATTGTAAGCAGCAAGAATGTTTAGTAAAGTAAGATCTACAAACACATCACCATCACCAAAACACAATTTTGTCATGAATCCATCTGTGTCCATTGTGTAATATTCACATAGGCCAAGGTGAGCGACACAGGCTCTTTAGAGCCTCTAGTTTTTATTATTTTGCCTTATATTAAATGGCATTGTCTCCCTTTTTAGCTCACCGGAGCCCAAAGGGCCCCATGTGAGCTTATGCCATCACTTGGCGTCCTTCGTCGTCTGTTGTCATAAACTATTTCAAAAATCTTCTTCTCTGAAACTCCGAAGTTTTGATCCATCGTCAAACATGGCCACCATGGCTACAAATAGAACATAGGGGTCAAATGCAGTTTTTAGCTTATATCTTAAAAACTAAAGCTTTTAGAGCAAATCTGACATGGGGTTAAATTGTTCAATTTGTCAAGATCTATCAGCCATGAAATTATCAGACGAATCGAGCAACCCATTGTTGGGTTTCTGCCACCAAATTGGTAGTTTTAACAAAATTTTGCAGTTTTTAGCTCACCTGGCCCAAAGGGCCAAGTGAGTTTTTCCCATCACTTGGTGTCCTGCGTCCGTCGTCTGTCGTCCGTCGTCGTCGTCGTCCGTCGTTAACTTTTACAAAAATCTTCTCCTCTGAAACTACTGGGCCAAATAAAATCAAACTTGGCCACAATCATCATTGGGGTATCTAGTTTAAAATTTGTGTCCGGTGACCCGACCAATTAACCAAAATGGCCGCCATGGCTAAAAATAGAACATAGGGGTAAAATGCAGTTTTTGGCTGATAAATCAAAAACCGAAGCATTTAGAGCAAATCTGACATGGGGTAAATTTGTTTATCAGGTTAAGATCTACCTGCCCTGAAATTTTCAGATGAATTGGACAACTGGTTGTTGGGTTGCTGCCACTGAATTGATAATTTTAAGGAAATTTTGCTGTTTTTGGTTATTATCTTGAATATTATTATAGATAGAGATAAACTGTAAACTGCAAAAATGTTCAGCAAAGTAAGATTTACAAATAAGTCAACTGGACCAAAATGGTCAGTTGATCCCTTTAGAAGTTATTGCCCTTTAAAGTCAATTTTTAACCATTTTTCGTAAATCTATGTAATCTTTTACAAAAATCTTCTCCTCTGAAACTGCTGGGCCAAATTAAATGAAACTTAGCCACAATCATCATTGGGGTATCTAGATTAAAAATTGTGTCCGGTGACCCGACCAATCAACCAAAATGGCCGCCATGGCTAAAAATAGAACATAGGGGTAAAATGCAGTTTTTGGCTCATAACTCAAAAACCAAAGCATTTAGAGCAATTCTGATAGGGGTTGATATTGTTTATCAGGTCAATAACTATCTGCTCTTAAATTTTCAGATGAATTGGACAACTGGTTAGTAGGTTGCCCCTGAATTGGTAATTTTAAGGAAATTTTGGCTTTTTTGTTATTATCTTGAATATTATTATAGATAGAGATAAACTGTAAACAGCAATAATTTTCAACAAAGTAAGACCTAAAAATAAGTCAACATGACCAAAATGGTCAATTGACCCCCTAAGGAGTTATTGCCCTTTATGGTAAATTTTAACAATTTTCATAAAATTTGTAAGTTTTTACTTACATTTTCCACTGAAACTACTGGGCCAAACCTAATTAATAGGGATAATTGTACGCAGCAAGATTGTTCAGTAAAGTAAGATCTACAAAACATCACCATCACCAAAACTCAATTTTGTCATGAATTCATCTGTGTCCTCTGTTGAATATTCACATAGACGAAGGTGAGCGACACAGGCTCTTTAGAGCCTCTAGTTTGTTATTATCTTGAATATTATTATAGATATATATAAGAAGAAGTCTTAAAAGCTGTACATGTATTTCATGCTTATCTTTGAAAAGCAGCAGGAAGAGTTGATATTCCTGCTGAGGTCCTGACAAACGTTATTAGAACTTCTAATAAAAGATCCAACTATAAAGACCTTGAATCAGGGCCGTAACTACAATGAGGCAGACGAGGCAATTGCTGGCAAAAAAAAATAATAAGGGAAAAAAAGAAAATGGAGAAAGTTAGGCATGCATGCAGAGGGTAGAACACATCCTTGCATTTTAACATCAAGAATTAAGTAATGCATACTTCGAATAGTAATTTATGTTGACGTGCAGCTTCTGTACTTTTATTTCAACGTAAGGTATCAATATCTCTGTATCTGATTACCATCGCCAGTAAACCGGCATTTGGTTCTGTAATTATTTATTTCCCGTGAAAATGAATTATTGATAATGGATATTTCCAACATTATCAGTCATGTTGTCAGTTCGCAAAGTAAATCAAAATTAAAATAGTTTGAATTCTTCACCTTGCTCAGTTAATATTATTAAAGAAGCATTCACAGATCACACATGAATACCTAAACACCCCACAATTTGTATGTAGTTCTCTTTCAAATAAAATGAAGATTTGAGGCATTTTCAAATGTTTTGCTGCAAACCTGGCTGCTATTTGAAAACAAAACATTTATTTTGGATGGATGGAGGATTTGTTTGGTTTAACGGCAAGTACATGAAGTAGGCTTTCTTTTAGCTATATATAGAGAGCAAGTTACAAAATGTATGTGATTATTCCATTCAAATGTTAAACGGACAGGACAAGACCTTGGCAGAATGACAATTTGATTGCTTGATACTTTGAATTTCCATGGAGTATTGTGGGAATACTTTGGGCTTGTGAAATAAAGACGGTCACACAATTAACCATGGTAAAGGTGACTAGAGAGTATTTAATTTGTATCATTATTGATTCGGGTGTAATAAAATTGAGAATGGAAATGTGGAATGTGTCAAAGAGACAACAACCCGACCGAAGAGCAGAAAACAGCCGAAGGCCACCAATGGGTCTTCAGTACAGCGAGAAAATCCCGAATCCGGAGGCGTGCTTCAGCTGGCCCCTAAACAATAATGTGTACTACATGTAGTTCAGTGATAATGGACGTCATACTATAAAACTCTGAAATATATAAATGAACTAAAAATTAAACATGTTTTTTGATATCTCAACCCTCCCCTATACCTCTAGCCAATGTACATTGTAAGAAAAACAAACACACAGCAATACGCACATGCATTTATCATGTTTATAGAATTAGCAAAAAAAATTAATTATTCAATTCAAAGAAAGTAGTCAGACGATGGGATAATAGTGGCACAAGAAAGGTCAAACTAGCATTCACAGACAGTGACTAGGTTCCACTCTTTGCGCTTTATTAAAGTGTTATTGAAAATGTGTGTTATTTTTAATAAAACGTTGACCACACACACTTGTCCCGCATTTTCTACTATCAGACATATAACCTACTGTAAATTTTATATAATTGATGGTACAAAATTCGAGGCAAATATCTGTCAACCGGCTCTGATAGACTATTACAGTTCTTTATATGGTAAATATGAAACAAAACGATAAATATGATACAAACAACGGAGGTAACAAGATATATTTCGAACCATAAATTAATGTTACAATTTTCGGCCAGGGGGCCTCAATCGGCGGCTCCCGTTAAACCCCTGCCTCGTCTGTTCCCAAGGCCTAGTTACGGCCCTGTGAATTGTTTATTTAGAGCTAATTTCCTAATGCATGTAGAGCAAGACTTTCAGGTTAGCTTACTTACTTGCTTTGTTTGTATATTGTACAATTTTATTGGGATAACGTCCAATTAAATGTAAATATAATATATACAGGTTTAACTATGCCTATATATATTGTTTGAAGATGTCAAAGCTTGAGTTAAAAGTTTATACATTGTTATACAAACAAAGCAAGCAAGCCACCAAAGTTTTACTCTACAAGAATTAGGAAATTAGCTCTTAGTAAATTTTAATAGCTATGATTTTAATTGAATTAAGTGATTACGACCAGCCTTACTTTGGTTCACGATCATCAGACAATTGTTGAATAAACAAACCAATTACAAATGTATAGACTAATGATCATTATGGTAATTACATTATTATGTGTTCCAGTGGATTGTAAATATCTATTTATCTCTTCTATGTGTCGGAATTGAATATAAACTTTTCCCAATTGTATTCTGAGTTATCATGGTTATCATGGAAAATAACTTCATATTCATATACTGATATCGATGCTGCTTAACAAATTGTACAAATCACACTGATTACTCATTTTTGTATCGATTTAAAGTAATTCATCTGAATGTTTCTCTAAACATGCTAAAGGTAATATTAGGCATCCTTCACTTACCTGCTGTCACTATTCATCGATACTTTTTACAAATTCCATTTATACTGATTCAGATATGTCACCAAATCCGCCGAAGTTAATTATTCATTATTATTTTATTATAGGGCCGGATCAACTAGGGGTGGATAATAATAACTTGTACAAGTAGTACCCCTGACTGAATGTGTCAAGTTTGCAGCATTCTAGACACTTCAGCACCGAGACAAATCGTCACCAGCATGGTGACAGACATTATGTTCTCAACAACTTTGCTTTATATTTTAAAAATCACATTTTTCTAATACTGGATGTTGACTTGACAATGGTAAAACATGGACCAGAGACGGATATGTTAAATCTGTGTACGTTTTCAAAGCACGATTGCTTTTAAGAAGTTCTTCACAGTTATTTCTTCAGGAAAATACTCTAAATGAATGTAAGATAAAGGTATCAGTGATAATTTTAGCATTTTGGAAAATTTGTATGCATAATTAAACCTCACAGCTGTAAAACTGTCAGACAACTTCTTATGGGAGTTATTGCCCTTACACATGGAAATGACAAATGTTACCATTTTTTTTCCATTTTTATACGACCGCAAACAAATTTTTGTGGTCGTATATTGGTATGAAGTTGGCGTCGTCGTCGTTGTCGTCGTCGTCAGAAGACACATTGGTTTTCGCACTCTAACTTTAATTTAAGTGAATAGATCTCTATGAAATTTTACCATAAGGTTCAATACCACAACAGAAAGGTTGGGATTGATTTTGGGGATAATGGTACCAACAGTTAAGGAATTAGGGGTCAAAAAGGGGACAAAAAAAAACTTCCAGACATAACTTGTGTGTTAGTGTATGGATCTCTCTGACATTGTACCACAAGGTTCCATATCACAAAGGGAATGCTGGGATTGATTATGGGGGTAATTGCCTCAAAATTTTAGGAATTAGGGGCCAAAAAAGGGGCAAAAACAAGCATTTTTCTAGTTTCATGACAATAACTTGTGTGTAAGTGTATGTATCTTTCTGAAATTGTACTACAAGGTTCCATATCACAACACTACAAGGTTCCATATCACAACACTACAAGGTTCCATATCACAAAGGGAGAGCTGAAAATGAGTTTGGGGGTAATTGCCCACAACGTTTAGGAATAAGGGGCCAAAAATAAGAATTTTTCTAGTTTCCAGACAATAACTTGTGTTCAAGTGTATGGATCTCTCTGAAATTGTACTGCAATGTACCATACCACAAAGGGAAGGCTGGGATTGATTATGGGGTAATTGCCTAAACATATTAGGAATTAGGGGCCAAAAAGGGGCAAAAAACAAGCATTTTTCTAGTTTTAGGACAATTACTTGTGCGTAAGTGTATGGATCTTTATGAAATTGTACTACAAGGTTCCATATCACAAAGGGAAAGCTTGGTTTGAGTTTGGGGGTAATTGCCCTGAACGTTTAGGAATTTTGGGCCAAAAAGGGGCCTAAAAACAAGCATTTTTCTACTTTCAAGACAATAACTTGTGTTCAAGTGTATATATGGATCTCTCTGAAATTGTACTGCAAGGTACCATACCACAAAGGGAAGGCTGAGATTGAGTTTGGGGGTGATGAATCATAAGGGGGTTCAAAAAATTTGGGGGAGGGATTTTTTTTTCCTTTTTTTCCATTTTTTTTCTTTAAAATTTTCCATTTTAAATTGGTTATTTCTGATTTATATATAAAAGCAAATAATAATGATATGGTTTGAATAGGCAAATTAAAAATATTTTTAAGTTCTTAGACCACATTCATTCTGTGTCAGAAACCTATGCTGTGTCAAATATTTAATCACAATCCAAATTCAGTGCTGTATCAAGCTTATAATGAATGTTGTGTCCATACTTGCCCCAACTGTTCAGGGTTCGACCTCTGTGGTCGTTTCAAGCTGCACCCAGCGGAGCATTTTATTTACATTTATAAGTTTTCATTATTTACCGGCCCTCATTAAAATTCAAATATCTGTAATTGGGAGATATCTGTATTGTATTTTAAGCTTGGCCTTCGTGAAACGTAGATTTGACTGTCACAAATTGAGTTTACCTAGCAACGAAATACAATACAGATATCTCCATTCTAATGCAACATCTTAAAATAAATTCCATTTGATAAATATTTTGGCTTACTTCCCAAAGTTGGTTTCCGTCCTCTAACTTTAGTTTGCCTCAACCAAATGTTATAAAACTTCTACAAAAGGCTTATTACCACAAAACACAGATCAAGTTTAAATTTCAGTGGCGTCACTTAAACCGTTCTAGAGTTATGCCCCTTTACAAATGGAAAAATTGCTGAATTTTTCATTCCCGCTCTCTAGTTTAGGAGGGGCCTCAGTGGCCGAGTGGTCTAAGTAGTTACTACTGTAATCACTAGCCAGTCAACACTGAGGTTGTGAGTTCGAACCCCGCTTGTGCGGGTGCACTGGACTCCAATCTAAATTGACTAGGATTGTCAGTTTTCCTATCACAGGTCGGTGGTTTTCTCCTGGCACTCCGGCTCCCTCCACCAATAAAAATTGGCCCAAAAGCGGTGCTTAAAAGTGGCGTTAAAACACCAAAAATCAAATCAAATCTAGTTTAGGTTGCCTCAACCAAATGTTATGAAACTTATTCACAATGCTTATTACCACAAAACACAGATCAAGTTTGAGTTTCGGTAGTGTCACTTTTACTGTTCTAGAGTTATGCCCCTTTACAAATGGAAAAAATACTAGTTTTCATTTCCATTCCCTAACTAAAGTTAGCCTCAACCAAATGTTATGAAACTTATACACAATGCTTAATACCACAAAATACAGATCAAGTTTGAATTTTGGTGGTGTCACTTTTACTGTTCTAAAGTTATGCCCCTTTACAAATGGAATAATTGCTGAATTTTTTGTTTCCGTTCTCTACCTTCAGTTTGCCTCAACGAAATGTTATAAAACTTATACACAATACATATAACCACAAAACTCAGATCAAGTACAAATTTGAGTAGCGTCACTTTTACTGTTCTTCAGTTATGTCCCTTTCAAGGTTACCGCTGGCGTTCACCATTTTCGCATTTTGCAAAAAAATAAAAATTGTGGCGATTAAAATTCATCATTTGCGAAAGAATTTGGCGAAAGAAATATATATAATGATTTGATTTCATCCATTTTATTTATTTTTCGTTTTGGCGACGCACGTGTTTCAAGCATATTTTTACGTCTCAACTTTTTCATTTACGATGGTCCGGAAAAGAAAACTGTCGTTATGAAGAAATATATTCAACAGGTTGGGAACAACTCCTCAAATAAGTAACCCTTCAATGTAATGACTATCCCTTAAATCAGGGATCAATTTCAAGTGATAAAAAAAAAATGTTTTGTTGTAAAAACCACTTTTTAGTACAAAAGGGCACATATTCATATCATTTGAAGAAACTTTTCCCAAAGAACTATACAACTATCTGGTATTATATGGTCAAAACATGTCCAAGAATTTTGTAATATTCCTGGACTTATACATCATGTACATGTATCTTCTTTATTTAAAAAAATAAGTGGACCCCTCTTTAAGAAAAGTTGTTCCAAATATAATGAATTTTTCCCCGTTTAAGTTAAAAAAAAGCTAAATTTTTCTTTTTACTTTTCTACAACAGCAAAATGATCCCTTGTCTGAGGGACAGTCCCTTATTTAAGGGATATCCCACATTTGGAGGGTTGTTCCAAACCTGTTGAAAAGTAAGAAAAGTCTCTGCCTTTAGTCTTTATCCTTCAACTGGAAGGGAAATGTATATCCGATAAACTTTTGAAGTCAAAATTATGATGTCTATATTGCTATTTTTATAGTATCTTTTAAAAAGTAAATGGGGGGGGGGGGGGGGGGGGTTAGAAAGAAGGAACATTTTAAACGAAAAATATATTTATGTAAGTTGGCGAAAAAAATAATTGACTCGGGGAAACCCTGCCCTTTATAACTTTATATGATATGCTAGCGGGGGCATCATCTGTGTCCCATAGACATATTCCCCATTTATTTGATTTTGCATATATATATGTACAGGTACGACTCAAATAGACACCAAGTCTGACTTAATAATAGATTATAGAACAAGTTTCCAAATCGACAGCAGATTCTATGCACCTCTAATCAGTGTCCAGTTCTTATATAAATAATTAGGATTTTTTTTTCAGAGTTATGATACATCATATTGAAGCTGGAAGACATGACTTTCAAAATGACCTAAAAGAAATACTTCGTGATTTGTTGTTGACTTCTAGAACAGTGGAAGAAATGAGGTTCACAACAATGCTGGAGAAGTTTTGCAGAATGTGTAACCTAAAGGGAAGGTAAATTCTTTAAAAAATATGGTGAAAATAAATTTTGACCATTACTATCATGACTATTGACAAGACTGTTTCTTTAACCACTTTGTGCTTAACCTTAACATACTGCAGAATGAGGACTGACTTTTCAGGGTTTTTTTCACATTGCTGGACTATTGTGTTACAATACATGTACATACATGTAAAACCAGTAAGATATTGTTTTTTTTAAATTGAGAATAGCAGCTAAGATTCCTTACGAACATCTTGCTACAACAAGAAATGAAACAACATGAGCAAGCTTAATTAGTGGAATGAAAATGTTATTTCTTTAAAATTTTGAAATTCAGACAGACATGATACAATGTATATGTAACACTTCCAAAAGTGTCAATCTCCCCAACAATGCCCAAACATGTCCTCAAAATCCTAAATGATCCAAACGTGTTCAATTATTATTATTTGCAAAGCGTGTCCGCTTTAAAACACCAGAACATCTCAAAACTTTTAGCAATAATATGTCCTCAGTAAAGGCAATAACTTTTATGGCAATTTAATAATTTTTGAAAACATGATTAAAGACGTCTGGTTTTGGTTGCAGGATTCTAAAACAGATCAAACGACATCTGGAGGAAATAAAGGTATTCTGTTTGGTAAAGACCAATGCCCAAGACATGGAACATTATCCTGTCTATCCACAGTGAAAGATGATATCAATGACTTCTGCTTTCAAATAGACACCAGATAAGAATAAGAATGGCACAATAAAAATGCGTTTTGCTTGCAGTGGTTTTATTGATTCAGCCATGCTAAGTTGAAGACATATCATGAAACTTATAATGTGTTTTTATGATTTGTGGAATCTTTCTACACCATTTTAATCATGTTAATCATCAACTGCCAACTTTTGACATTTTATTTGCCCTTGAATTTAGAAAAGATTGGACGAACAACCCTTTTATTTTAGATATACACTTGCATATAGTTCCTTTGTAAATCAAAATTTATAATGATTTACTATTTATGAATTATTTTGAAAAAGTATTTTTACATCAATTGAATCAGTTGATAAGAATTTTGTTTTATATAAGTATCTTATGCTTGTGTAAGTTGTTATTCAACGAAATTTGGGTCAACATGTGTATTAATAGATCTAAGTTGATTCCCACACTTTTTTGAAATGGTATAACTCCAATTCTTTCAATTGGCAAGTAAGAGTCAGTATGATTATCAAATGTCATGATTTTCAAATAATTACACTCAAAGGTGTAAGTATTAATTGGAAACAACCCCAGTCTTAATTCACCACAGTTAATATCTCATGACCTGTTGTACCACCATTTATTAAAAAAAAATCTGACAGAGTCTAAAATTGACATATCAATATGTAAATATATCAATATTTGCATCAATATTGTGAAATTCCCTACATTTGGACAATTACACAGAAATTTTATAGTAAGATTGGAAATGAAAAGAGAAAAAAAAAGTATGGTTAGAAGAATATCAGACTAGCTATGAATATGGCTGGATCACAACATTGACAATGCTTTGATTAGCATAAGTTTGTGCAACGCGGTTTGTTAATTTGCAACGCATAATTTAACTCTTGGTTGCTTAGTGGCAAATATGTCATGCATACTTAGAATGAACATAAAAATTGTAATTGATTAGTTTTGTACAGTTAAATTTATCGTTTATTAATTATAAGTGAACTTTTTTTGCACAAATATACCCCAGTGATGCCAAACGTTAAATATCTTAATAATATAGGAGGGTATCGCATGGCCTGCTTCCTACATAAATGGTATCTGGGCTATTATCATGATTATATAGTTACTGTCCCATTTTAACAACAACAAAACAAAACTACTGTTCCTTTATTAATATTGATTGGATTTGTAAACAACATATATGTGAATACGAATCAATATTTAATAATGCTCGACAGGTTTAAGTGATTTAAAAATATTGACACGATAAGCATTCATAAACAATGGATGTTTTCACTTCATATAGACACATTTTGGTGTGTTTTTTAAGTGGACAACAACAACAACAACAACAACAATACTTTATTTTAAGAGGGTTACACAGTTAGCTATATAACTAATCTTCCCTGAGGCCCTCATCATGAGAAATCAAACAAAATGCAAACATATACATTGCATACATTAGTATAAAAAGTCAAGTATGATAATAATGTTTAATACAACTTGATAAAATGTGATGAAAAAAATAAACATGATGACATGATCAGTTTTTAATATTATTGATATAGCTAGGTTGATTTCAATAAATGATCTGTTATTTTGTATTTGAAAGAATTAACATTTGTAATATTTCTTAACGGTATTGGCAAATTATTCCACAAGAATGGTCCAGAATACATAAAAGATTTTTTGAACAATTCTGTTTTTGGTTTAGGGAGTATGAGGTTTCCTTGAACAGCATTTCTCAAGGGGTATGGATTTCTGTCTGAAACATAATGAAACTTGTTAGTAAGATATGATGGGGCATCATTTTTAATGCACTTAAATGTCATCACTAACTTATGATATTTTATTCTCTGTTCAACTGTCATCCAGTTTAAATGTTTGAATAAGGGTGCAGAAGGAGCGAATGGGTCTGTTTCTAGTATTAATCTAGCAGCCCTCTTTTGTAATTTTAATATCCTTTTTAAACCCTCACTGCTACAACTACTCCACACTATACAACAATAATCAATTAGTGGCAAGATATAACCATTATAGAATAATTTTCTGCAGTCTAGATTTAGAAATTTTTTAATCTTTAATAGTAGATATAGTCTAGATGATATTTTTGAGCAGATCACATCAATTTGGTTTGTCCATGTGAGGGAAGGGTCAATTTTAATGCCTAAAAGACTTTCACATGTGGAAGATTGTATCACTTGATTGTTAATAGTTAAACAACTCTCATTGTAATGTGGCATTGCTCTTTGCTTCGTTCCAATAATCATATATTTTGTTTTATTTTTATTGATGAACATATTGTTATCATTGCACCATTCCTCTACACCATGTAAATCTTCTTGTACCTTTGACTGTAGAGTTTGATAACAATTACCAGAAAGATGTAAAGTTGAATCATCGGCATATAAATCAGTGCAACAATTTTGCATATAAATAGGAAGGTCGTTTATGTATAATATAAACAGAAGGGGGCCTAATATGGAGCCTTGGGGGACACCATACTTGATATAAAGTTTTTCAGAATGAGCATTACCAATTTGTACTTGTTGAGTTCTTTCATTCAAATATGATTTAAAAAAAGAAACAGCAGTATTATCAAATCCATAAATTTCAAGTTTTTTACAGAGAATATCATGATCTACTACATCAAAAGCTTTCTTAAAATCCAACAGGACTGCTAAGTTGATATTACCATCATTCATATCCTGTATCCATTTATCTATGATATTGATAAGGGCAGTTTGGCAAGAGTGTTCTTGTCGAAACCCAGACTGTGCTGGGTGTAAAAGATCTAATCTTTTTAGGTAGTCATACAAATGTTTTGAAACATGCTTTTCTAAAAGTTTTGATAAAACGGGAAGTACAGAAATTGGTCTATAATTTGTTGCCATGAATTTTTCACCAGCTTTAAAAACAGGGGTTACTCTTGCATTCTTTAGAACACTGGGTAATGTACTTGTATCTATTATTCTGTTAAAAATGTAAGTTAAAGATGACGTTATGAAAGGAGCACTCAATTTTAAAATTTTTGGTCCTATGTTATCAGATCCGGTGGATTTATTAATGTCAAGTTTGATCATCTCATTAAATAGACCATTTATTGTGACTGGTGGAATTGAAAATTTTACTTGTTCTGACTTAGTAAATTTCTTTTGTACAAATTGATTTAATTTTGCATAATCATGAGTTTTGCTCATACATCTGTCAGTCCTCAGGTTTTCAACACAAGATGTAAAAAACTTATTACTGTGCTTATCCAGTGACCTTTGGGGTATCACAATAGCAATGGCCAAAACAGTTTACCAAATTGCAGTTAGATTTCTTCTCCAACTAACTGATCAACTGGTAAAATGTTTTAGCAGATTGCTCAAGTGAAATGTTGTTAGTATGAAGTGAGTGCTGTGAAATCAAAAGTAATACTTACCATCCAGATCCAGTTAGTTGATACCTTTGTCAATTGTTTCAAACACAAAAATGACTTACTATAGTATGAGTCACTGAATAAGAAGGTCTAATTTTGACATGGAAACTTCTATCATGAATATTATTATAGATAGAGATAAACTGTAAACAGCAATAATGTTCAACAAAGACAGATCTACAAATAAGTCAACTTTACCAAAATGGTCAGTTGACCCCTTAAGGAGTTATTGCCCTTTATAGTCAATTTTTAACCATTTTTCGTAAATTTTTGTAATCTTTTACAAAAATCTTCTCCTCTGAAACTACTTAGACAAATTTAACCAAACTTGTCCACAATCATCATAAGGGTAACTCGTTTCAAAAATGTGTTTGATGACCCCGCCCGCGAACCAAGATGGCTGACATGGCTAAAAAATAGTACATAGGGTAAAATGCAGTTTTTGGCTCATATCTCTGAAACCAAAGCATTTAGAGCAAATCTTGCAGGATAAAATTGTTCATTAGGTCAGGATCTATCTGCCCTGAAATTTTCAGACCAATCAGGCAACACGTTGTTGGGTTGCTGCCCCTGAATTGGTAATTTTAAGAAAATTTTGCAGCTTTTGGTTATTATCGTGAATATTATTATAGATAGAGATAAACTGTAAACAGTAATAATGTACTGCAAAGTAAGATCTACAAATAAGTCAACATGACCAAAATTGTCAATTGACCCCTAAAGGAGTTATTGCCCTTTATAGTCATTTTTTTACAATTTTCATAAATTTTGTAAATTTTTGTAATTTTTTACAAAATATTTTCCACTGTAACTACTGGGCCAAGTTCATTATAGATAGAGATAATTGTAAGCAGCAAGAATGTTCAGTAAAGTAAGATCTACAAACACATCACCATCACCAAAACACAATTTTGTCATGAATCCATCTGTGTCCTTTGTTTAATATGCACATAGACCATGGTGAGGGACACAGGCTCTTTAGAGCCTCTATTTATGGTTGTGTAACCAATGAAAGGCAAATATTTCATACAAGAATAGAAGCCAAATATTTCATTGGATTACAGTTTATGTTAAGGAAAATTTTACCCCAAATTGTACCTTGTCCTATAAACATTAAGGAAGATCAAAATCAGTGACAAGAAAAGCATGAACAAAAAACCTCACAAAAATATTTAGCCCTTGACATATTTAAAATCCATGAAATATTGTAACCACCTTAAATAACTGATTAAAACAAGATCGCAATCGATTGACTCGACCTAAATTATCAAATCCTGGTACCCTGTATATGAAAATGATGAAAGGTTAATTTTGAAAATGGTTCTTTTTGTAGTATAGGATTGGTCGAGGAAACCATGATCAAGGATGTACGTGTTGTGGCAGTTCCAGACTTAACTTTCATAATTTCATCAAATGAAATGCTTGATGTAACGGATGTAACACAGATACAGATAATGACAGTTGCAGAGGTACTTCTTCATATATAAATAAAGTAAAAAAATTTCAGGCTTGTGTGTCAACAATTAATTTTCATTTCCAATGTATGCAGATTTCTTAAGTCTAGTCTTGTAAGTGCTCTCCTGTGTACTATTCTTGCCAAATATTTAAAGAATTTATATCGAAGGTTTATATCAGATGGCTTAAAATTTCTCCACTGATTTTTTTCAAAAAACTAAAATCCATGAACATGTACCATGAAAATATAAACTATGTATCAGATATCAGAATGCAATTTTTACTCAACTGGCCCAAAGGGCCAAGTGAGCTTTTCTCATCACTTGGCGTCCATCGTCGTCGTCGTCCCTTAACTTTTACAAAAATCATCTCCTCTGAAACTACTGGTCCAAATTAAAGCAAACTTTGCCTAAATCATCCTTAGGGTATCTAGTTATAAAAAAACTATCCGATGACCCCGCCCATCAACCAAGATGGCCACCATGGCTAAAAATAGAACATGGGTGTAAAATGCAGTTTTTGGCTTATATCTCTGAAACTAAAGCATTTAGAGCAAATCTGACATGGGGGTGAATATGTTCATCAGGCCAAGATCTATCTGCCCTGAAATTTTCAGATGCATCAGACAATCCGTTGTTGGGTTGCTGCCTCTGAATTTGTAATTTTAAGGAAATTTTGCAGTTTTTGGTTATTATCTTGAATATTATAATAGATCAGTCAGGGCCATTACTTAAACAAGTAACAATTAAAATTACCTATACAAGTAATGTTGAAAACGAGGCTAATTTAAATATAACTTATATAAGTTATTTTTCTAAATATTATTTTTATAGGTGTTTAAGAATACAGATTTTACTAGCTTTAAATAATTTTCACAGTTATCTGGTTATTTTTCCCTTGATATATAAAAACTAATTCTTCAGAAACACTAATTAACTTTCCAACGCACTTATCTTTCATAACGACGCTTCTGGGTCAAAGATTGGTCTCTTGGGACTATTAAATTATCATTTTCCTCTAAAATCTTGAAGGTAGACTGATATAAATAGATTGATACTTGTGAATTAATTAAGACCTGAAGTTATTTATAATTTGTAACCTAATTCAATTATGTGCCTTTAATAGGTAAGTGTAATTGCTATTTTTTTTCAAAAATGTTAAAAATAACTTATTCAAATAATATTTTTGTCATTATTTTCAAAGTAACCCTTTATCTCTATACTCCTCTCAAATCTGATAAATTCTTTATTTTATCATATAAAATGGTGTTTTAAAAATCATGAAAACTACATTTAGTCTATGTTTCTATTGAAAATTAAAATAACTCTATTAAGTAATTTTATTATTTTTAAAATAAAAAATTACTTATATATTAGGTAATTAAAAAAAATAACTTGTTTAAGTAACGCCCCTGACTGATAGATAGAGATAAACTGTAAACAGAAAAATTGTTCAGCAAAGTCATGAAAGTAAGCTCTACAAATAAGTCAAACATGACAAAAATTGTCAATTCACCCCAAAAAGAGTTATTGCCCTTTAAAGTCATTTTTTCACAATTTTTCGTAAATTTTTATACGACCGCAAAAAAAATTTGTGGTCGTATATATATATATATATATTGGTATGACGTCGTCGTCGTCCGAAGACCGATTGGTTTTCGCACTCTAACTTTAGTTTAAGTGAATGGATCTCTATGAAATTTTACCATAAGGTTCAATACCACAAAAGGAAGGTTGGGATTGATTTTGGGGATTATGGTACCAACAGTTAAGGAATTAGGGGCCAAAAATAAGCATTTTTGTAACTCCCTGACATAACTTGTGTGTTAGTGTATGGATCTCTCTTGAAATTGTACCAAAAGGTTCCATATCACAAAGGGAATGTTTGGATTGATTTTGGGGGTAATTGCCTTAAAATTTTAGGAATTAGGGGCTAAAAAAGGGGCAAAAAACAAGCATTTTTCTAGTTTCATGACAATAACTTGTGTGTAAGTGTATGGATCTTTCTGAAATTGTACTGCAAGGGTCCATATTACAAAGGGAAAGCTGGAATTGAGTTTGGGGGTAATTTCCCAAAACGTTTAGGAATAAGGGGCCAAAAATGGGCCAAAAATAAGCATTTTTCTAGTTTCCAGACAATAACTTGTGCAAGTGTATGTATCTCTCTGAAATTGTACTGGAAGGTTCCATATCACAAAGGGAATGTTTGGATTGATTTTGGGGGTAATTGCCTCAAAATTTTAGGAATTAGGGGCCAAAAAAGGGGCAAAAAACAAGCATTTTTCTAGTTTCATGACAATAACTTGTGTGTAAGTCTATGGATCTTTCTGAAATTGTACTACAAGGTTCCATATCACAAAGGGAAAGCTGGAATTGAGTTTGGGGGTAATTGCCCAAATGTTTAAGAAAAGGGGGCCAAAAATAAGCATTTTCCTAGTTTCCAGACAATAACTTATGTTCAAGTTATGGATCTCTCTGAAATAATACTGCAAGGTACCATACCACAAAGGGAAGGCTGGGATTGATTTTGGGGGTAATTGCTTCAAAATTTTAGAAATTAGGGGCCAAAAAGGGTAAAAAAACAAGAATTTTTCTAGAGTCAGGACAATAACTTGTGTGTAAGTGTATGGATCTTTATGAAATTGTACTACAAGGTTCCATATCACAAAGGGAAAGCTGGGTTTGAGTTTGGGGGTAATTGCTTTAAATGTTTAGGAATATGGGGCCAAAAAGGGGCCAAAAAAACAAGCATTTTTCTAGTTTCCAGACAATAACTTGTGTTCAGGTGTATAGATCTCTATGAAATTGTACTGCAAGGTACCATACCACAAAGGGAAGGCTGGGATTGAGTTTGGGGGTGATGAATCATAAGGGGGTTCACAAAATAAGGGGGGGGGATTTTTTTTTACTTTTTTTTACTTTAAAATTTTCCATTTTAAATTGGTTATTTCTGATTTATATATAAAAGCAAATGATAATGATATGGTTTGAATAGGTAAATTAAAAAATTTTTTAGTTCTTAGAGCACATTCTGTGTCAGAAACCTATGCTATGTCAAATATTTAATCACAATCCAAATTCAGTGCTGTATCAAGCTTGAATGTTGTGTCCATACTTGCCCCAACTGTTCAGGGTTCGACCTCTGCGGTCGTATCAAGCTGCGCCCAGCGGAGCATTTTATTGTAGTCTTTTACAAAAATCTCCTCTGAAACTACTGTGCCAAATTAAACCAAACTTGGCCTAAATTATGCTTAGGGTATCTTCTTTAAAAAATGTATCTGATGACTACACCCATTGACCAAGATGGCTGCCATGGCTAAAAATAGAACCTGGTGGTAAAATGCAGTTTTTGGCTTATATATCTGAAACTAAAGCATTTAGAGCAAATCTGAGAAGGAGTAAAATTGTTCATCAGGTACAAATCTTTCTGCCCTGAAATTTTCAAATGCATCAGACAACCTGTTGTTGGGTTGCTGCCCCTGAATTGTTAATTTTAAGGAAATTTTGCAGTTTTTATATGCCCGTTTACGGGTCGTATTATGGTATACCGTTGACCGTCTGTCCGTCAGTCCTTCGTCAACATGTCGGACATTAACTCAAAAAAACTTTAACCAATATGCATGAAACTTTGGTGAATTGTTTATATCTATTGACGTGAGCTCCCTTTCATTTTTTATAAATTTCAGAATTACCGTTTCCGAGTTTTGGGGTTTTATTCATATAACCAATTCCAAGTTCTTTGGCTACATTTATTCAGAAACCTATAATATGTCAAATATTTAATTACAATCCAAATTCAGACCTGTATCAAGCTTGAATATTGTGTCCATTTTTGCCCCAACTGTTCAGGGTTGGACCTCTGGGGGCGTATCCAGCTGCGCTCAGCGAAGCAGTTTATTGGTTATAACCTTGAATATTATAATAGAAAGAGATAAACTGTAAACAGCAAAGTAAGCTCTACAAATAAGTCACCATGATCAAAATTGTCAATTGACCACTTCAGGAGTTAATCTTCTACAAAAATTTTCTGCTCTGAAACTACTGGGCCAAGCTCATTATAGATAGAGATAACTGTAAGCAAGAATGTTTAGTAAAGTAAGTTCTACAAACAAGTCACTGACACAAAAACAGAGAGTTTTGTCATGAATTCTATTCTTGTCTTAAAAAATGTAGAGTGTCCTATGTTTAATATGCACTGCAACACATAGACCAAGGTGAGCAACACCGGCTCTTAAGAGCCTCTAGTTATTATTGCGATATTAAACCAGTCAAATTATTTGTATAAAGAAACCTTGCAATAATTTCTGAATGTACAGTAGTTATTAATTATGAATTAGTGGGTCCTATATGGTTTTCCTTGTTCTTAGGTTAAAGTTTCAACCAATGATTCATTAGTTGATCAAAAGATTCATGATACTAGACAAAAACCAGAGGCTATTGATAAGGAGACACTTCAAACTATGGATCCATCAAAGATAAGAGGATTTAGCCAACATGTTGGACAGCTGATCATTGGACTAGGCAATTCTTGCTTCATAAAACAATGTCTTGGCCTTTTGCTCCATGAGACAAAGGTAATGTTAATATATAGCTTATTGATTAAAATGTTTCGATCAACTCTTAAATGATCAATACTTTCAGTCCAGTAAAATTAATGATCCCTTTTGATAGATAAATGATATTTTCTATAAAATTGCATTACTATCAGTACAAATCAGTTTAGTTATTTGGATGCCCTGCCCCGATGTCATGGTCTAGCGACTTCGTATTAATTGTCAATGCTGCTGTCCCTCAAATTGTCTTTTTCAGAATTTTCTGCTGACAGCAAGACATTTCTCTGTGTCAGCAGTTTATTATACCCCACACAACAAATAAGGACTTACTATGTAGATGTGCATATCGACAGCAAATTACGATTTTTTTTTGTAGGAGTTATGCCCCTTTAACTTAGAATTTTGGCCAAAATATACTACTGCAACAGTTTGTCATCCCAACTTCTCTGAAACCACACAACAGAATTTCATGAAACTTTGTAGATAATAAGGACTTACTATGTACATGTGCATATCGACAGGAAATTACGATTTTTTTTTTTTGTAGCAGCTATGCCCCTTTTACTTAGAATTTTGGCCAAAATATACTACTGCAACAGTTTGTCATCCCAACTTCTCTGAAACCACACAACAGAATTTCATGAAACTTTGTAGATAATAAGGACTTACTATGTAGATGTGCATATCGACAGGAAATTACGATTTTTTTTTTTGTAGAAGTTATGCCCCTTTAACTTAAAATTTTGGCCAAAATATACTACTGCAACAGTTTGTCATCCCAACTTCTCTGAAACCACACAACAGAATTTCATGAAACTTTGTAGATAATAAGGACTTACTATGTAGATGTGCATATCGACAGGAAATTACGAATTTTTTTTGTAGGAGTTATGCCCCTTTAACTTAGAATTTTGGCCAAAATATACTACTGCAACAGTTTGTCATCCCAACTTCTCTGAAACCACACAACAGAATTTCATGAAACTTTGTAGATAATAAGGACTTACTATGTAGATGTGCATATCGACAGGAAATTACGATTTTTTTTTTTGTAGAAGTTATGCCCCTTTAACTTAAAATTTTGGCCAAAATATACTACTGCAACAGTTTGTCATCCCAACTTCTCTGAAACCACACAACAGAATTTCATGAAACTTTGTAGATAATAAGGACTTACTATGTAGATGTGCATATCGACAGGAAATTACGAATTTTTTTTTGTAGGAGTTATGCCCCTTTAACTTAGAATTTTGGCCAAAATATACTACTGCAACAGTTTGTCATCCCAACTTCTCTGAAACCACACAACAGAATTTCATGAAACTTTGTAGATAATAAGGACTTACTATGTAGATGTGCATATCGGCAGGAAATTATGATTCAATTTTTATTGTAGGAGTTATGCCCCTTTAACTTAGAATTTTGGCCAAAATATACTACTGCAACAGTTTGTCATCGCAACTTCTCTGAAACCACACAACAAAATTTCATGACACTTTGTAGATAATAAGGACATACTAATATGTAGATGAGCTTATTGCAGGAAATTACGATTCAATTTTTTTTCTAGGAGTTATGCCCCTTAGAACTTTTTTGGCCCAATTATACTACTGCAACAGTTGAAACTTTGTAGTTTATGAGGACATTATATGTTAATTGTGCATATCCACAAGAAAATTTTTATCAGTTGACTTTTGTAGAGTTATGAGTCTTTGAACTTAGGAATCTGGTGAGATTTTGTTTGTTAAGTGACAATGTGGGGGTGTGGGGTATGTGAGGTTCTTTAATTTTTTTATTAAAATTATTTTTAGGGTTTCCCCTTAGCAAATCATGGACTTTGCAAGGGGGAGGGGTATCATTTTGTGGAGCAAGATCACTGGGTACTTCTACTTTTTTTCCAGTGTGCTATATTCACAAATATCAGAACTTTAAAGTGTCTTTTATACCATCTCTTGGGCAGGTAACAAGTAACTTTCTAGTGGTATACTAATTAAGTATAACTGATTTTTCTTTTCAGATACTGATAACATGCCTGTCTACATCACCCAGGTATTGTAATCATATCAAAGATAAATTAGGTCCAGAAGACAAAGCTACTCTGCATTTCATTGGACCTTATGATATATTAAAGGCAAGGGAGAGGAGCCAGCTGATAAAAGCTTTTCTACGTTTAGGAAACCGACAAAGATTAGGAATATCAAAATTAAACTTTGTTTGATTTCATCAAAAATTGAATAATTGGGGTTCTTTGATATGTGTCTAACTGTGTATGTAGATTCTTAATTTTTGGTCCAGTTTTCAAATTGGTCTACATTAAGGTCCAAAGGGTCCAAAATTAAACTTGACAAAAATTGAATCGGTTGAGTTATTTGATATGCTGAATCTAAAAATGTACTTAGATTTTTAACCGGATTTTTGTGACAAAAATGTCGGTTATTGATTTGGGGATGTACGGCTGGCGGCCGGGCGGGTGGGCGGTTGGCAATCAAATGTTGTCCGTGCATTAACTCATGAACCGTTCAACCAAAGCTTTTAAAATTTTAATATGTTGTTACTGACAACTAAATGAAGGTCAAGTTCAATAATGGCGATTTTGACTTTTACCGTTCAGGAGTTATGGTTCTTGAAAGATTGAAAAATGAAATTTCCAGTTGTGTCCGTGCATTTACGCATGAACTGTTCTACCAAAGCTTCACAAATTTTAATATGTTGTGACTGATGACAAAATGGAGGTCAAGTTTAATAATGACGATTTTGACTTTTACCGTTCAGGAGTTATGGTTCTTGGAAGATTGAAAAATGGAGTTTCCAGTCGTGCCCTTGCATTTACGCATGAACTGTTCTACCAAAGCTTCCCAAATTTTAATATGTTGTTACTGATGACAAAATAGAGGTCAACTTCAATAAAGACGATTTTGACTTTTACTGTTCAGGAGTTATGGTTCTTGAAAGATTGAAAAATGATGTTTCCAGTCGTGTCCGTGCATTTTCTCACGAACCATTTAACCAAAGCTTTTGAAATTTTTATATGTTGTTACTGATGGCAAAATAGAGGTCAAGTTCAATAATGACGATTTTGACTTTTACCGTTCAGGAGTTATGGTTCTTGAAACATTGTAAAATGGCGTTTCCATTCAAGTTGTTGCATTTACTCATGAACCATTCAATCTAAGCTTTTCAAATTTTAATATGTTGATACTGATGACAAAATGGTGGTCAAATTTGATATTGACGATTTTCACTTTCACCATTCATCAGTAATGGTTCTTGTGATATTGCCAGGACACAAATAAATATTAATAAATCCGGTTTGCTGTCGTTGTGACAGCCTCTTGTTTATTATTGGCCCAGTTTTCAAGTTGGTCCAAATCGGGGTCCAAAATTTAACTTTGTTTGATTTCATCAAAAATTGAATAAATGGGGTTCTTTGAAATGCCAAATCTAACTGTGTATGTAGATTCTTCATTTTTGGCCCTGTTTTCAAATTGGTCTACATTAAAGTCCAAAGGGTCCAAAATTAAACTTAGTTTGATTTTAACAAAAAATTAATTCTTGGGGTTCTTTGATATGCTGAATCCAAACATGTACTTAGATTTTTGATTATGGACCCAGTTTTCAAGTTGGTCCAAATCAGGATCTAAAATTATTATATTAAGTATTGTGCAATAGCAAGAAATTTTCAATTGCACAGTACTCAGCAATAACAAGAAATCTTCAATTGCACAGTATTGTGCAATAGCAAGAAATTTTCAATTGCACAGTATTGCGCAATAGCAAGAAATCTTCAATTGCACAGTATTGTGCAATAGCAAGTATTTTCAATTGCACAGTATTGCGCAATAGCAAGAAATATCTAATTGCACAATATTGTGCAATAGCAAGAAATTTCAATTGGAGTTATTTTTCTTTGTCCAGAATAGTAGTTGAATCAACTTAAATCAATGTTTTATACAATATACAATGTATATATTCACTTTTACTACCAACTGATAAATTAAAACAATCTTTACCATTCACTGATAACAAGCACTTTTTTTACATTTTGATATTGTATGATGTATTTAAATGAGTGATTATTGTTGCAAACTCCATTAGAAATTTGAATTGAGATCGGTTTTGGAATAAAGGAAAGGGGGATGTGAAAAAAAAATTGGGGAGGGGGGGGGGGTTCAATTTTTCTCATTTGAAATTTCATAAATAAAAAGAATTTTTCAAACATTTTTTTTGAGAGGATTAATATTCAACAGCATAGTGAATTGCTCAAAGGCAAAACAAAAATTTTAAGTTCATTAGACCACATTCATTCTGTGTCAGAAACCTATGCTGTGTCAACTATTTAATCACAATCCAAAGGAGTAAGTTCGGTAAGTGCCATATTTGGCCCCAATGATAAAGTTCATGGTTACAAGACAATAATTGTTTTAAGTTGCCTTAAAGACATGTGAAAAAGTTAAACAGAGCTGTTTTTGTCAAAGTTTAATTCTAACACAACGATTTTTACATTCGAAAACGGTCAAGATAAGGAATTTTGGTGAAATTTGACAAAATCAGCAGGATTTCAACCAAATAAAGGACCAGGAAACATAGAGCAGGCGTCGACAAGCCTAATATTCAAATAAGACATGTTAAATGTCTTCACAAACATTATTTTAAAAGATCTTTGTTGTCGACGTATGCGTTCTATGTTTCCTGTCAAATAATCTTTGGAAATTTACCCATTTTCATTGATTTTGTCGTGAAAAATCAATACGAGTACAACTTGTGACGTCATAATGAAACGCAGAAACGTAAAATTATAAACAAAATGGCTTATATCCTATCTAGTCAATGTATTAGCTATAATTTATCGTGATATTGGTCAATAAATCCGAATTTGAAATTTACGCTAAAAAAGTGGGCCATTTTAGGACCTTATCGAACACACTCCTTTAGAGCTGAATCCAGCTTGAATGTTGTGTCCATACTTGCCCCAACCATTCAGGGTTCAACCTCTGCGGTCGTATAAAGCTGCGCCCTGCTGAGCATCTGGTTGTGTTTTGGTCTGTTTTTCTTATACTGTATGCAATAGGTCTACTATATTTGATGTTTAGAATGGTTGTAAGTTTGAGAAGTATTCATGCTAACATATTTTTCAAATTTTTGTCTTCTTTTATAAAAATCTTCTCTGAAACTACTAAGACAAATTTTAACCAAACTTGGCCACAATCATCGCATGCATCATTAATGTATTTACTTAAAAAAACAACAAACATGGCTGACATGTTGGAGAGCGTGCTTTATGATTGATATACCCATAGACTTAAGTGAGCAACACAGGCTCTTTAGAGCCTCTTCTTGGTCATGCTTTAAGATATTTATTTGATAATAGGTTTATGTAGTTTTAAAGAGACAGGTTACAGATCAGGTACACTGTTTTCACTGTCTAATGATCTTGTGCCGAGTTATTGGCCGTGGAAAAATTCAGTCAAATAATTAGTTTCCACACCTTTTTTCATTGGTCCTGAAAATATTGACTTGGTGTTTGTTAAAAAAGTTTGCACCATGACAAGTTATATAGATCCAGTAGAGCGTTTTGAAAATGATTTTGTTCCATTTATACAGTGAGGAATATGTATTCCCATACAACACTCTTGGAATGCTTGTTGCTTCTAAGGCTATAAAATCAAATTTAGTTTACAATGAATTACTTTTTTATTTTAGATATATTTTACATTACTCCATATAAGTTTAAACCATGTTCGTAGCCTAGGACCTGGTGTTGCAGATATGAAAGAAGTTGATAAGCACAGAGCAACTATATATTATTCAGAGTCAAAAGATATCCTTGTAAAAGATGATAGAAATAGTTTGATTCAGTCAATAATGAGATTAAACAATTAGTGCACATTATATGATAAAATATTCATTGATATTTGCTTCACATTAGAATTTGTATAGATAGATGATTTAAAAGTGGTAATGTATTTAGATACTGGGATAAAATGAACCACAGCCTGCTAATTAAAAACTTCATGAAAGGGGCAAAAATATGATTTTTATTTTTTTTCAATCATTTAATAACAAAAATGAAATAGTGAAATAATAACTAGGTATAAGCAGCTGTTTTTGTTTAAATTTGTAAATATAAGCTAAGAAACATCACCATTTTCACTGACAAGTTATTCACTTGCAAGTGAATAAGTCGAACTATTTCAGTGTATTCATGTGACCTTCAATTTAATCCCTTATCTATAGATGGTAGGCCATGAACTAGCATCTTCGCTTGCCAAGGGTTACCCGTTCTCTTCACCCTTGGCGGATAAAATTTCGGAAACACAAGGTAAGGATTTTTAACCGGATTTTTGTGACAAAAATGTCGGTTATTGATTTGGGGATGCTCGGGGGTGGGCAGGCGGGCGGCAATCAAATGTTGTCCGTGCACTAACTCATGAACCATTCAACCAAAGCTTTTCAAATTTTAATATGTTGTTACTGATGACAAAATAGAGTTCAAGTTCAATAATGACGATTTTGACTTTTACCGTTCAAGAGTTATGGCTCTTGAAAGATCGTAAAATGGTGTTTCCATTCACGTTGTTGCATTTACTCACAAACCATTCAATCTAAGCTTTTCAAATTTTAATATGCTGATACTGATGACAAAATAGAGGTCAAATTTGATATTGACGATTTTCACTTTCACCAATCATCAGTAATGGTTCTTGTGATATTGCCAGGACACAAATAAATGCTAATAAATCTGGTTTGCTGTCGTTGTGACAGCCTCTTGTTATTGGTTGCAGTCGAAACTCGCTGCATCCAATCAAAAAGCGCCTATAACATGAACACGTGTAAATGTAAGACGTGTTTGTAAACAGTTGCCACATGTTTATTGTGCAACAAGTCTTTACATCCCTAAACATATGAAAATATTAATTGACAACTTGAAGGTTTTTAATCAACTATTAGAAGTTCCTGTGTGTATGTCTCATGCACAAATGCATGAATGTTGACATATATTTTTCGTTTCCGGCTTTACCAAGTGTGTAGAATCTACATGTTTTTACCTCCAAATTGAAGAGTTCAAGTTCTACCATTGGTCAAGAATAATGTATTTGGAATGGGTGTGACTTTAATCTTCCAATAGATGGCGCAACATTGTTATCACAAATCTTGACTCAATCCACCAAGGGTGAAGAGAACGGGTGTTGATGGTAACCTTTGGCTAGCGAAGATAATGAACTAGGCGTTTTCACTAATTAAAAGGAAAATAATGTCAACATTGAAATTGTCATCTTCGTCATCGTCTGAATACTTTTAGTTTTCGCACTCTAACTTTAGTAACAGTGAATAGAAATCTATGAAATTTTAACACAAGGTTTATGACCACAAAAGGAAGGTTGGAGTGATTTTGGGAGTTTTGGTCCCAAGATTTTAGGAATAAGGGGCCAAAAAAGGGCCCAAATAAGCATTAATCTTCGTTTTCGCACAATAACTTTAGTATAAGTAAATAGAAATCAATGAAATTTAAACACAAGGTTTATGACCACAAAAGGAAGGTTGGGATTGATTTTGGGAGTTTTGGTCCCAAGATTTTAAGAATTAGGGGCCAAAAAAGGCCCAAATAAGCATTTTCTTGGTATTCGCACTATAACTTTAGTTTAAGTAAATAGAAATCCATAGTTGAAAGCAAGCTATGAAAGACCTGCATAAATTATAGGTATATTGATCCAATATCCACCCGTTTATAGTATGGATCACATTTCCGACCTTACATTGATTACGTGCTACGTGTACAATGTTTCGAGTTCTTTCGGAATTATATTCCAGGTAACTCTCTTCAGAGGTCGTCCGTTTTATTTTTATTTTCTAAATGTTTGTTTGTTTATTATTTTGTACATTTTATTTATTATTGTACCTTTTATTTATTATTGTTCGTTTTATCAGCGTATGGATAACTGGTTTTGGTTATTAGATTAAGTTTAAGATACGTTTCAATATGCATTTTTCATTGTCAACGCACCTTCCTTTGGTTTTAGTGTAACTGTCTAATTAATTTCTATTGGGAGACATTGATTTATTTCAAGTGTTTCTTAACGATTTCCCCAATGTTCCTGTTTCTTTTGAATGCTATTGTAGGTTTTTTATCAAAGAGATTTTTGAACTGTGGGTTGTCTTGAATTAAATGCCAATGTTTTCTTATAATGGTTTGTAAATTTTCCGCATTAGCGTGGTATTGTGTTATGAAAGATATATTATAGTTATCTGTGTTTTTGTTTATGCTTGTTTCTTTGTTTGTTAATTTGTTTAATCTTTCTGTATGGGAAATATTTCTTAATATTTTATTTACAAAAGCGATTTTGTAACCTCTTTGTATTAATTTTTCTGTAAACAAGTTTATTCTTTCATTAAAATTGTCAGGATCAGAGGTATTTCTAAGAATTCGTATTCCTTCACCTTTAATAAAGGATTTAAAACAACTTTTAGCGTGGTTAGAATTTTGGTGTAGATATTGGAATTTTTCAGTTGGTTTTGTGAAACATTTAATATCTAAGATATTTTCTTTTTGAAATCTCTGTCCTTTATACGTTTCTAAGTCTAGAAATTTCAAACCTTGTCTGTCAATTTCATAAGTAAATTGCAGTAGGTTGTGGTTTGTGTTTGCTATTTCGAAAAGAAGTTTAACTTCTTC
Organism: Mytilus galloprovincialis; assembly: GCF_965363235.1. NCBI lineage: Eukaryota > Metazoa > Mollusca > Bivalvia > Mytilida > Mytilidae > Mytilus > Mytilus galloprovincialis. The sequence continues at coordinate 14,343,159 of NC_134847.1, read as the reverse complement.
CGTAGTACCTTGAAATAAAATATATCCATCATCTTTCATACGTTTATGAAATAATATTTTGTTTTTGTGTGGAAAGATGTTTAGAATTTTATTTATATGTTGGTATATAGCTATATCTGAGATTTGAGGACTTGCTACATGGCCTTGGCTAGCTCCTATAATTTGCCTATAACATTTTTTGTTGAAGGTAAATTCGTTATTAAGGAGAATTAAGTTTGTTATTTGTAGTAAATAGTCAAAACTGGGTTTTATTATGTTATATTCTAGGTTTTCATATATCCCCGTAACACTGTTTAGAGCGGCAATAATTTCGCTAAATCTTAGATTTGTGTAAAGGGATGTGATATCATAAGTCACCAGTAAAGTATCAGTTTCTATCTTTGATTTTTCGAGTAGACGTATAAAGCTACCTGTATCAGATATGTATGTAGTTTGTGTTTTAACTATTGGTAATAGGAAGAAATCCAAATACCGCCCGATTCTTTCTAAAGGACCGTTGCATTGTGAAATGATTGGCCTTGCTGGTACTTGTATTTTAATTTCAGTTTGTTGTTTATAAATATCTTTCAGTATTTCGTTATCCAGTTTATGGATTTTAGGCAGAAAGTAGGCAAAGGGTGTTGTTATATATTGGTTTTCGTATTTGATGTATTTAAATGTTATTTCGTCTAAGTAATTGTCTTTGTTCATGTTGTACACAATTTCATTAATTTTATTCATGGTATTTTTTATGTTGATTTCTGGTATTTCAATATAGTGTATTTCGTCGTTTAATTGACGTTCACCCTCATTGGCGTAGTCTTTTTTATTTTGAACTACTGTTATGTTGTTTTTATCCGCTTTGTGGATAGTTATTGTTTCAATGTGTCGTAAAGTACGTAGACATTGCGTTTCTTCTTTCGTCATGTTTTTGGTTTTATTTGGTTTATAATTTGAAAGTTCCATTTTTGTGTGGAATATGTATTGTTCTATAGAATTGTCGCCTATAATAGGAACACTAAATTTAGACTTTTCTTTAAATGGATGATTTGTTTTCGGAATAGTTTTGTATTCATGAAAGAAATGCTTTAATCTTAGTTTCCTTTCAAATTTTTTGAAATCTTTCATGATATTTGTCCTAGAGATTTTGTCCGTAGGTATGAAGTTTAAGCCTTTTCCCAACGTCATAATTTCTGTATTTGTTAATTTTCTATTTGAGAGGTTTAAAACAAATTGTTTGGCAGTTTTTAGGTTGCTATTTTGTTTGGCAATATTTAACTGCTGTTTTTTGTTAATGAATTTATAAGCATTTTTTGCATTTTTGCTTTTTCGGCTGAATCGTCTGTGTTTAGACATGTTTCACAGTTAGACTGTGTGGTATCATAGATGCTTAGTGGTATTAATTTACATCTGCAGAGATAACATCAGTTTAATTAGATAATTGTATATCGATTTTTTGATTGGTCAGTCTATTCCTCAACAAATGAGAAGGCGTGATAATGTTTGAATGGCATACAGTGTATCATGTAACGATATCTCTAGGTGTCCTGATTAGTCAGGGATCATTTGGGTTTAGATAATCTTGTTTTCCTCTATCAATTATGAATTTAATTCTATCAATAGTTTTATTAGCTATGTGTGTTGCGTTTCTTCTATAATACATCTGTTAGAATGATTGTGTTAAGATAATTGTGTAAAGATAATTGTGTAGTTTGATTTGTTGACGTCCAATGGAAAATCAATAAAATTACAAATTCAGGATTTGCAATTTTATTGATTTGCCGTGTAAAATCATCAATAATCCAAACATCATAATTTCTTTATTTGACTCTGTATATTGAGCATTTTAGTTTTTTTTTTTATATATATATTCTGACTTAGATTGTATGCTTAATTAAAGTAACAGTTTTTAAACGTAGTCAGAAGTTTTTTTCAAATATAACTAAAAATATAAATAACATATATATATTTATTTTTATTCTTATTCAAGTCTATCAGGACTATATATGACACGATAATAAAGTATGAAACTTACAAGATGAATATGCTATAAGTATCCAAGTGATTGAATTGTTTATAAATCCTTAACTCACTGGCGTTTTTCACAAAATTAAGTTCCATTTGTTTAAATGTCTAGTGGCGAAAATATTCAATTGTTCAGTTTTGCCACAAGATCTTGTAGTTCTCTAAGAACATGTTTGTCAGCTTTTGGTTTTGACGTTGTCCAAGTTTTCTTTTGGTAACTTTGGGTTTCTGC